>NW_027210770.1:0-287500 GCF_029030835.1 Brachyistius frenatus | reverse complement strand
GTCATGTGTCATGTGCCATGTGTCATGTGTCATGTTTCATCTGCCATGTTTCATGTGTCATGTGTCGTGTCATGTTTCAGGCGTTCGGAGCAGCGTCATGGAGTCAGCTGTAGGCTTCGCACTGGGAGCAGTGGGAGGTTGTATACTGGGAGCCACAGAGGACCCAGTGTACCGGACTCTGTCCCTGATGACTGCAGCTGGACCCCTGAAGCCAGTGATGGAGGAGGCCCGGACGGTGGGCCCCCTGGGTCTGGGGGCCCTGATGGCGGCCACGGCGCTGACTGCCTCCATGACGTCGGTGGTAGCCGGTGTCATCCTGGCAGCTGTCGTAGCTTCAGTGGGCGTGGCCACCCGCAGCTGCTGGGCCGCCCACCCTCACTCTGTTGGCCTGTGGGCTTCAGCGGGACTTGCCGGGGCCTTCGGGACCACGCTGAGCGGCGCCACGCTAGGGGCCCAGATCGAGTGGATCGTACAGAGCTATGGCATGGTGGGCATGCTGTGGGCTCTGAGCGTGTTCACCGCCCTCAAACCGCTGCTGCGCTCCCTGTTCATGCTGCTGTGGAAGCAGACGGAGGGCTGCTGCACGCTGGGATCTGAAGTCTGGACCAGACAGAAGGAGACGCTGCAGACCTCAGAGCTGCAGCAGAGACAAAGAGTGACGGTACAGATAGAGCAGAGGATCCTCGCCCTGGAGGGGGGGGGCGGCATCTGCAGGGAGGAGCAACGGACTGCATGGGCGACGGAGCGCCAGGAGAGAGAGGAGCTAGAGAGGAGGAGGATGCAGAGTGAGGAGGCAGAGATGGAGCACCGGAGCCTCCAGGACTGGATCAACATGGCGCTGCTTAAATATGTGGACTTCCTGGCATTCTCGGGCATCCCCATGACCGTGATTGCCATAGTTACATCTGTGTTCGGGCTGTCCGGTTACGGCGGCCACCAGTCCGTGTTCCTGGTGCTCCTGGCTCTAGTTGGAATCATGGCTCTCTTTCTCCTGAAGTACTCAGACTTTAAGTTCTGGATGTTGGCGGGATGTTTGGGGATGTTCGCGTCGTTCGTCGTTGCCATGCTCACCCTCCACGCCGGGCAGGAGGCGGTGACGGCGGCCGCCAGGATGAGAGCGGCGGGACAGAATCTGTCCAGGGAGAACATCACGTCCCGGATGGATCAGCAGGCGTCTCTGGAGGCTCTGAGTGCAGCTTTCTTTGGGGCCAAACTGTGTCAGCTGGGCCTGGGGGCCACGGTGGGGGGGGGGCTAGTGCGGCGGGCGGCCGGAGAGGTGAAGGTCACCGTGGGGACGGCGCTAATTGCAGCAGGGTTACTGGGTGGGGTCCAGCTGTTAGCCCCAGTTCTGGGGGGAGGGGGCGGGGCCGGCGCTCTGCTGGGCGTGGTCGGGGTAGCGGGAGCGTCTGTGGGTGGAGCAGCTGCTGCAGCTTGGCGGAGCTCCTCGCGGTTGGGAGCTCTGGGAACACTGGGAGGGCTGGTGATGGGAGCGTTAGTGTTTGGGAGGTGGCACTTCGTCAACATCGGGCTGCAGCTACCTGTAGCCTTCGTCTTCGCAATGACCAATCCTCTGTAATCACGGCAACCAGCACTGTATTGGACTGTGATCACGTGACTGATTCATGTCTCATTCATCTGTGACATACACACCGTTAATAATTATAATTATTAATAAAATCACTTTGATGAGCATCACTCTGACACCATCATTTATTGTAATGACACACACACACACACACACACACACACACACACACACACACACACACACACACACACACACACACACACACACACACACACACACACACACACACACACACACACACACACACACACACACACTGTCGTTTAGTGAGGTCCTTATCACACACACACACACATCAGACACCACATCTGTAGCAGAAACTAGTCCCCCTGCTCCTCAGCAACAACTAAAACTGTGTTAATGACTTCAGCAGGGACAATAGGATCAAAATTGACATTGTATTTGTAAAATATGAGAACATTTTTAAAGAACCGGCACACATCCAGAGAGCCAACAGTGGAGGTGACACCAAAACAGAGACTCCAACAGTTGGAGGTGACTTCAGTCAGCAGGATGTCAGTGATGATCTCATGTTTAATCTGTCTAGATATTCAGACAATAATTTAATACCAACAGGTGACAGACAACCTCCATTTAAATGAGGAAAGAAGCTGTCAAACATAGTCAACACTGAAGAAGGAAGGAAACGTCTTCATGAGACAGTCTGTATGTGTGTCTGTGTACTACTGTGTGTCCAGATGTGTACTGAGAGTACTTTGTGTATTGTGTGTCCAGACATATACTGTGTGCATCCAGGTATGTACTGTGTATACTGTGTGTATCTAGATGTGTACTGAGTGTACTGTGTGTGTCCAGATGTGTATTATGTGTACTGTGTGTATCCAGATGTGTACCGTGTGTACTGTGTGTTTCCAGATGTGTACTGAGTGTACCATGTGTACTGAGTGTATCCAGATGTGTACCATGTGTACTGTGTGTGTCCAGATGTGTACTGTGTGTATCCAGATTTGTACTGAGTGTACTGTGTGTCCAGATGTGTACTGAGTGTACTATGTGTATCCATATGTGTACTGAGTGTACTGTGTGTACTGAGTGTATCCAGATGTGTACTGTGTGTACTCAGTGTATCCAGCTGTGTACTGTGTGTGTGTGTGTCCAGATGTGTACTGTGTGTATCCAGATATGTAGTGTGTGTACTGTGTGTATCCAGATTTGTACTGAGTGTACTGTTGGTACTGTGTGTCCAGATGTGTACTGTGTGTACTGAGTGTACTGTGTGTATTGTGTGTCCAGATGTGTGCTGTGTATACTGTGTGTATACATATGTGTACTGTGTATACTGTGTGTATCCAGATGTGTACTGAGTGTACTGTGTGTGTCCAGATGTGTATTATGTGTACTGTGTGTATCCAGATGTGTACCGTGTGTACTGTGTGTGTCCAGATGTGTACTGAGTGTACTGTGTGTGTCCAGATGTGTAGTGTGTATTGAGTGTACTGTGTGTAAACAGATGTGTACTTCTGTGTACTGTGTATGTTCAGATGTGTACTGAGTGTACTGTGTGCATCCAGATGTGTACTTTGTGTACTGAGTGTATCCAGCTGTGTACTGTGTGTACTGAGTGTGTCCAGATGTGTACTGAGTGTACTGTGTGTACTGTGTGTTTCCAGATATGTACTTTTTATATTGAGTGTACTGTGTATACAGATGTGTACTTCTGTGTACTGAGTGTATCCAGCTCTGTAGTGTGTGTACTGTGTGTATCCAGATTTGTACTGAGTGTACTGTGTATCCAGATGTGTACTGTGTGTACTAAGTGTACTATGTGTACTGAGTGTATCCAGCTGTGTACTGAGTGTGTCCAGATGTGTACTGAGTGTACTGTGTGTATCCAGAGTTGTACTGAGTGTACTATGTGTACTGTGTGTACTGAGGGTTGTGAATGTATCATCTATACTAAACATTCACACAACTATCTTAATAAAATAAAATGTTTTTAAAAGAATCTTCAAACATGAATTGAACAACTTGAATTTGTCGTTTTATGATGAACATTTTCAACAGTGACGTCACTCATCATTAAAAATAAGAAGCCACACACTTGTCAATCAAACAGCCTCACCTCCAAACATATCTGAGTCCTAATTTGTAGTGAATGCTGGTATTATTTCCAGAGAGAAAACATATGTACTGTCGGGGTCTGCCATCATGTTCTGCAGGTCTGCTGCCCCCTTGTGGACAGAAGCCGATGAACGCAGAGTTACGACCATTGTCATGGAGACAAGTGGACTCCGAATAATGACCAACTTGTGTTAATATGTTCCTTTAAATGAGAGCAGCGGTCTTCATTCAGCAGTAGTCCTCTTTACAGCACTGATGGTGAGACGTCACGTCCCTCTGCTGGTAGTTTTCCATCATGTCCTCCCTCTGCTGCTCTGAGGCCCCTCAGATCTGCTGAGCCTGGACAAGTGGTCCATGTCCGCCCACGTCTTTCCCACGCAGCTCCTCTCGGTGACGCCGGGGTCAGTGTGGGTCAGCGGCCTTCTGCTTGCTGCCAGAGTCACGGACGAGTTCACAGAGGAAGACATCAAACATGCTGAGAGTCGTCCTCGCGTCCTTCAGACGTCTGTCCTCATGACTGTCCTCACACAGGCTACAATTACAGCAGGACGGAGAGACACTCTGTCATTAAAGTGTACAGGAGCCATTATTGAAGATGACTGAAGCGTCCTGCTGTCTGTCTCATAGAAGTGTTCTCATATAGAAGTGTATCATGTAGAGGTGTCTCATAGAAGTGTCACATGCAGAAGTGTCATATGTAGAAGTGTCTCATGTAGAAGTGTCTCGTAGAAGTGTCTCATGTAGAAGTGTCACATGTAGAAGAAGATTATTTTCTGTCTTCCTGCTGCACTTTGAAACTCACTGAAGTCAGATTTACATTTTTAAAGTAAAGAAGCTAACAGCGGCTCCTTTTTGTGACGGTATTCAGACCGACTATCACTGGATGACTAAACAAAACTCAATACTGTTCTCACAGATACACAGGCAGATCCAGAGTGCCTGTCTAACTGTTGCAGCTCTGTGCTGTGGAGACAAAGGGGGAAAAAGCTCCATGTATGTGAGGGTGTCTCTAATTCTGTTGGACAACTGTTGCATAATATTTTCCCTTCTCCCTCAGTGATTCCATTTTCAGAGATGTGAAGGTTTACGAGCATGGAGAGGAGCCCCAGACACTCCTCCATCCATTGCCACAGATCTCTGAACATGCAGGTCAGGCAGCAGATGTGTCCCACCAGGTCGGGGCCTCACCGTCCTGAAGGGACACTCTGCAACATGAAATGCAGCTCAGACAGCTCTGAACTGTGCAGTAAAACAGGAGCCGTGCTGTTCGCTGCTCTCACATTACACAGAGGAACTCACAGAGGAGTGACTGACAGCGAGGACAGACACAGCACACTGAGAATGAGGACCAATCACTGTCTAGAAAAGAGGACGCAGCTTCAGGTCTGTAACATGTTGCAATACCAGCGAGTGCCACTAGAGGTCGGCTCCCAAAAGCCTCCGGCTCCATAGACTCCCAAACAACTTTTCTCATGAAATACAAAATCAATAAAATGTGTCCATCAGTTACCTCGGTGTTGTTAGCTAAAGTCACTCCTTCTTATTAGTTTTCTGGAGGTCCATCTGAAAATAATCCCTCAATAATGTTTTTGGGGGCATGTCTGTTTGATTGACAGGCCTGTGGTGCAGTCAGGTTACAGCTATCGGTGGGCGGGACGTAGTATCGTCAGGTTTCCAATCAGATCAGTCAGATCCACCGCTGGCTCCTCCCCCAGCTCGTCCAAATATGGTCACTTCCTGCTCCAAACTGCTCCGAACTAGCAAGATGGTGACAGACAGAATCTGAACTGGAGGCTTCATAAACGTTCACAAAACAACGGGCGATGTCACTGCTGGTTGCTGGTTGGTCGGAACAGACTGAGAGATAATGTGTGAAACTGAGTCTGTTTACTATATTGATCCAGATCGAAGATAATGAACCTTAAGTTCAGCTCCACATGTAAAGATGAATCAACAACAACATGTGTGTGATCAATTAATCAGCTGCTGATGAGCAAATTGACAAGTGTGTAAAAAAAGTAAACAGAGATTGACCTGGTGATGGATGTTAATAACACCTGTAACCATGGTAACCAAAACCAAAGATGGCTACTACTGCAGCTTTAAAATTTAAGGCTCAAGATTCCAGATTAATTTAATATTCATTCCGACATGTACATATCTCTACACATATAAAATGCTTAACGATATCAAAATACACTCAATAAAAACCAGTCAGTATGTGGAGTGTCCTCTAGCTGCCTCCTGTGTAACTCCTTCACATACATGTGATCAGGTTATGGAATACTGATCTTCACTGACTGTGAAACTGCTGGATGTTAAAACGTTGTTTTTTAAAAGACTGAAAGATGTTTTTTAAAGTGGTGCTCAGAGTCTATAATTCATGATTATATATTGATGTGTTTATTTTTCTGGCCTGTCAGTGACTCTACTGTGTAGAGCATATTGAACACACCTCAGTTAAAAGTAGCACAATAAAGTAACTACTATCCGACAGAAAACAAGGACAGCGTCTTCCACCAAATGTTTGGTTACAACTTGCAGCGACAGTAATGACCGTATTTATCGAACAGAGTCACAGTGGTGTTCATACAACTCCACTGATGTGCATCCCAAGATCAAACTGGAGCAGTTGAAAGCACATCAGTCCCAGCTCACTGACCATGCAGTCAGGAACAGAGGAGCGACAGCAGCACACAGTGGGACAGTGTCTTGATATATGTTCGGTTAATGACTGGAATAGAGAGCAGCTCGTTTGCTGATGCCGCAGGAGAGCGAGAGCTCATCCTTTGTCTTTGCAGGCTTGTGTGTGGGTCCTTTGTTGTTGGTGAAAACAGGGCGATCCTTCCGGACTCATCGGATCAGATGAAGAGACCGATTGTCAGTGCAGAAAATGGAGAGAGGGCTTCTGACAGAAGGTACCTGCTCAGAAAACTGAACTGTGTGTTGATGCTACAAAGAAGCTCTGATTGAGAAATCGATGAGGATAGCACACTCTCGCTGACAGGTCATAATAACGGCGGTGAATTTAGTCACGTGATCTGCAGGATTAGTGATCACATGACACTCTTGATCATTGTGTAATGTGTAAACGAAGATGTCATTCAGCGGGAGAGGAGAGGTTGGCAGGAAGTGAAGGATGGAGAGAAGTGTTCATGGATGACATCACGTAGCTGCTGGCTCTCAGTCTGTCTCTGTTTGACCCCATCACTCTCATCTTTTTGCCGTCCATCTTTTATCCTGTGCCAAGTATCATTCCACGTGGTTTCTGTTAATGTGACGTCATCTGTGTTCTTCTGGAATGGCTCAGTGGAGATTTAGCATCAATAAACACAGTCACTTCCAAAAGTATTCAAATCTCTTTCATTTTTTGAACACTTTATTGAGTTTTAGGTTTCATTTAAAATTCATTCAAATTGACATTTCCCAGATCAATCTGCATTCAATAACCCATAATGACCAAATAAAAAGGTGTTTTAAATTTTTTTTCCTCCAAATTTATGAAATATTTAAAAAAGAAATCAGACATTTACTAAATGATTCAGACTGTTAGCTGTGGCGCTCCAACTCGTGGTTGGGTGTGTCCAGAACCTGATTGGAGTTCCTCTGAGGTAAACTGGACTGATGGGACGTTGCTTGGAAAAGCTCTTGTCTGTAAACATAAAGTTCATATAAACCAATCCATGCAGTCCAAGGACCTCTGTAGACCTCTGTGGCTGCTTCACTCCGGTCTTGTTTGGGTCCGACCTTCGGACGTTTCATTTTGGTCAGAACCAAAACAGCAGGTGTGAAAGGTGCCTCGGACCACGGTCTGAACCAAAGGATCAAAATGTGCTCCGACTAAAAGAGGTTGTCTCGCTCCAAATCAAAGTGGACTTTGGTTCGATTCATTTGAAGTGTGAAAAAACTTTCTGGATGGTTCTGGATAGTTTGGATTTTCAGACCAATTACAGGAAATTGAGGCAGCTTGTCATCATTAATTAAACAATAGAAAAATAAAAATACTGGAGCAGAGCTGCGGTCGCACAGAGAGGATCAGAGCACAACCCTGTTTCCAAAATGGTTGGGATGCTGTGTAAAATGTCTAAAATCAGAATGTGATATTTTTCAAATCACATAAACCCATATTTAGTTGAACAATAAACCAAAGACAACATATCAAATGTTGAAACAGACTCATTTTTATTGTTTTATGAAAAATATGTGCTCAATTTGAATTTGATGGCAGCAACACATCTCAATAAAGTTGCCACAACAAAAGACTGGAAAAAAAATGCTAAAAGAAACACCTGGTGGAACATCTCACAAATAATTAGGTTACCTGGCAACTGATTGGGTATAAAAAGATCATTTCAGAGAGGCAGAGTCTATCAGCAGTGAAGATGGGGAAAGGTTCACCACTCTGTGAAAGACTGTGTGGGAAAATAGTGCAACAATCCAAGAATAATGTTCCTCAAAGTAAAACTACAAAGAATTAGTGGATTTCATCATCTATGGTTCATAATATCATTAAAAGATTCAGAGAATCTGGCGAAATCTCTGACACAAGGGATGAAAACCAATATTGGATGGTGGTGATCTTCGGGCCCTCAGGTAGAACTGCATTAAAACCAGACAATTCTGGAGTCAAAATCACTGCATGGGCTCAGGAACACTCGTGAAAACCATCGTCTGTGAACACAGTTCATCGCTGTGTCCACAAATGCAGGTTAAAACTCCAAAGAAGAAACCAGATAGAAACATGATCCAGAAACACCGTCGCCTTCTCTGGACCCGAGATCATTTAAGATGGACTGAGGTGAAGTGGAAAACTGTCCTGTGGTCTGATGGATCACAATCTGAGATTCTTTTTAGAAATCATGGATGTGGCATTCCAGGTTAAAGAGGAGAGGGACCATCCAGCTTGTTATCAGTGCTCAGTTAAAAAGCCAGCATCTGTGATGGTACAGGGATGTGATGGTACAGGGATGCATTAGTGCACATGGCATGGGTAGCTTGTACATCTGCGAAGGAACCATTAATGCTGAATGATATATTCAGGTTTTGGAGCAACATATGCTGCCATCCAGACAACGTCTCTTTCAGGAAAAGTCTTATTTATATCAGCGAAACAATGTCAAACCACATTCTGCATGTATTTCATACATATCATTTTAATAAAACAAAACAAAAATTCAGTTTCAACGTTTGTTATGTTGTCTTTGGTTTATTTGCAATTAAATATGAGTTTACATGATTTACAAATCATTGCAATCTGGTTTTATTTACATTTTACACAGCACCCTAACTTTTTTGGGAAATTGTATAGTGGTTTGGGCCTTTTTTGCTGTATCTGAATCAGGACAGTTTTCAGTCATTAATGGAACAATGAATATGAATTAGACCAATGAATTTGAAAGGAAATTGTTAAAACACCTGTTTTGGTTTTGGTGTTGTATAGAGAGGCTGCATCACTATCAACAAGTGTCAGAGAGGCTGCACCACCATCAACAAGTGTCATATGCAGAGAGGCTGAAGCTCTAGCAACGAGTGTCATATGCAGAGAAGCTGCAACACTATCCTTGAGTGTCGTATGCAGAGAGGCTGCAACACTACCAATGAGTGTCGTACGCAGATAGGCTGCAGCTCTATCAATGAGTGTCAGAGTAGCTGCAGCTCTATCAATGAATGTCGTGCACAGAGAGGCTGCAGCTCTATCAACGAATGTCAGAGTAGCTGCAGCACTATCAACGAGTGTCATACACAGAGAGGCTGAGGCTCTATCAACAAGTGTCGTATGCAGAGGCGGCAGATCTATCAACAAGTATCGTACGCAGAGAGGCTGCAGCACTATCAACGAGTATCATACGCAGACAGGCTGCAGCTCTATCAACTAGTGTCAGAGAGGCTGCACCACTATCAGCAAGTGTCGAATGCAGAGAGGATGCAGCTCTATCAATGAGTGACATACTCAGAGCGGCTGCAACACTATCAATGAGTGTCATACTCAGATAGGCTGCAGCTCTATCAATGAGCGTCGTACTCGGAGAGTCTGCAGCTTTTACAACAAGTGTCGTACGCAGAGAGGCTACAGCTCTATCAACGATGGTCAGAGAGGCTGCAGCTCTAGCAATGAGTGTCAGAGAGGCTGCAGCACTATCAGCAAGTGTCGAATGCAGAGAGGCTGCAGCTCTATCAACGATGGTCAGAGAGGCTGCAGCTCTAACAACGAGTGTTGTACGCAGAGAGGATGCATCTCTATCAACGAGTATCGTACGCAGACAGGCTGCAGCTCTATCAATGAGTGGCGTGCTCAGAGCGGCTGCAACACTATCAATGAGTGTCGTATGCAGAGAGGTGGCAACACTATCAATGAGTGTCGTACGCAGATAGGCTGCAGCTGTATCAATGAGTGTCAGAGAGGCTGCAGCTCTATCAATGAGTGTCGTACTCGGAGAGTCTGCAGCTTTTACAACAAGTGTCATACACAGAGAGGCTGCAGCTCTATCAACGACTGTCAGAGAGGCTGCAGCTCTAGCAATGAGTGTTAGAGAGGCTGCAGCTCTATCATCAAGTGTCAGAGAGGCGGCAGCTCTATCAACGAGTGTCGTACGCAGAGAGGATGCATCTCTATCAACGAGTATTGTACACAGAGAGGCTGCAACTCCATCAACAGGTGTTTGTACACAGAGAAGCTGCAGCTTTATCAACAACACTCCTCAACATGGTTCCAGCTCCTGATTTCACTGTATTGGAAGATTGTTCTTTTTTAACTTTTTTTTTTTACATTTAACTAATGTCAGTGTTTATAAGATGCAGGTTTTTGTTTTCTATCATTGAACCTCTTCCTACACTGGGCAGCGGTTCTCATAATACCAGTGAAGCGTTATTCATAATATTCGTTACCTCTTCACAGCTGATTTATCATCATCATGGTGAATGACGACTGCAGTACCATAAATTCAGCGATTAGAGCCTGAATCTCCAGATAAGTATGTCAGTTTCCTCCTATGTAAAGTTCGGATGGTGGTGTTGGTCTGCTCCTTCTTCAGTCATTACAAACTGACAATACGCTGCACCACAGAGGTTTTAAAGGGGAGGGGAGGACCTGATCTGATTCCACCTAATTATCTACTCCTCCTACTTCATCACTGCACCGCACTGCACCAGAGATGCACTTGTGCTTGTGCTCAACAAAATACCAATACCAAAAAAAAACCATTGGCCACACCTACTTGTGTCCTGGCACACCTGCACCTGCGCTGCTACTAGGTGGACAAACATAGAGCCTCAAGGCAGAGCTGTCTTTGCACCGTCACTATGCTGGTCGGAAAGAGGCCATGGGGTAAATGTTTGAACTATATTTGACCTCGTCTTATTGGAACATCAGAGTATACATGAGAGTACTAAAGTACAACATTGTAAAACATCTATTGCAGTTTTTTGTGTATTGTGTCAAAATGTCTAACATTCAGGATAATATGGTGTTAAATAAGTTACGTTTTAGAAACAAACAGCTTCCCAAGATAAATTATACTGTATTCTACAATAAGGATCTCACAACAGGATCATAAAACAGCATGGCTTCATATGATATTCTTAATTAACATCATTTAATAACCTTCTCCTGTTCCATTAGTTAAGCTCTCTGCTCAGTCTGTTCTTACATCACCATGTACTTTGGCTCTGCTCCACTGTAGAACAAACAGGTGTCACTGTTAATGGGAGGCATTAGTGCCTCTGGATCAACATATGTCCTCCTGCTGTCCCTGACAACATCTCTTAGCCTGACCCACTAATCACCCTGAGTGAGAACGAAGTGAAGCATGTTGCGATGATTTCTGCGACACAACATCCCTGAACTCACCTCAGACTGGGGACAGTCACTGCCTGCATGATCAGTGAAGTCGCTGGTAGAGATGGGAGGTAATGTGGGTATTTCCTTCTTCCAGTTCACACCTGGCTAACAGCTAAAAGCACAGGTGTGAAAACACCCATGATTCTTTGAGGACGCGCTGAGATCCGATCTGCTCAGACCACATTCAGTAGTGATCTGGGATGCATGTGCCCTCATTCTTTTAACAGGGTAAATGATAATGAGTCCTGGGTCACACTGAAGGACCATCTGAGTAATCAATAGAAGTATTGAATTGAAACAAAATGCTGTGTGATTGTGCCAAGTGAAGCTGAACTGTACAGGAAGTCAGATCGACCTGCTGACTGCTGGCTGTATTTATTCACCACCAGAGCCTGACTCTATAACCTGCTGGAATAATTCAGTAACGAGAACCTGAACAGATCTGATCGGTCCAGCATGACGGGGTTCAGGTGAGAGTTACAAAATGTGTTCAGATGTTTCTCTTTTCCTGCACAACTAGTTTTCAGAATGAGTTTCATCTATTCTGTGAATTTTGTGCACAAAATGAAAGAAAGCCCTGAGAGCCTGCAGCTCCTAATTCACCCTGTTAATGTTCTCAGGAGATCATTGCTCTCCAATGTGCTGTTCCTTGGTGTACCGATGAGAAACTGTTTATCCACAATGGAATAGTTCAGAAATGTGACATAACAGGTCTTATCAGACTCAGCTTCACCATCATCATCATAGAAATATCTATTCACACAGCTCTTTTTAAAAATCTGTTCGTGCTTCACAACAATGTTGAACAGAAACAAAAGAAAGGAGGTGGAGTTGGATATGTGATGATTTATTGTATTTCCATATTTTATATGACAATATAATTTGACAGTATAATTCGCCGTAATAAGTTGCAGATGTGAAACACGTCATAAGTAGGCTAATCAACAGTACATTAAAATAAGGAAGTCTCAGTCTGGTGATTGTCTGTTACTTTCATATTACATCTTTATTTATTTGTTTATTTACATGATCTATGTGTTTATTTATCTACAGAGTGGTGAAGTACAACCCCAATTCCAAAAAAGTAGTGACGCTGTGTAAAATGTAAATAAAAACAGAATGCAATGATTTGCACATCACATAAACCAATATTTTATTGCAGATAGACTAAACACAACATATCAAATGTTGAAACAGAGAAATTTTAATGTTTTATAAAAATATATGCTCATTTGATGACAGCAACATGTCTCTTAAAAAGTTGGGACAGGGTCATGTTTACCACTGTGCTGCATCACCTCTTTTAAAAACACTCAGTAAAATTTTGGGAACTGAGGGAACCAGTTTCTGGAGTTTTGAAAGTGAAATGTTGTCCCATTCATGCCTGATATAGGGTTTCAGCTGCTCGACAGTTCAGGGTCTCCTTTGTCATATTTTTCATGTGATGATGCTCCAGATGTTTTCAATGATAGACATGTCTGGACTGCAGGAGGCCAGGTATCACCTGGACTCTTCTACTACAGAGCCATGCTGTTGGAATACGTGCAGAATGTGGTTGGACATTCTGCTGAAATAAACAAGACCGTCCCTGAAAGAGACGTTGCAGCATATGTTGCTCCAAAACCTGAACATACAGTGCATCCGGAAAGTATTCACAGCGCTTCACTTTTTCCACATTTTGTTATGTTACAGCCTTATTCCAAAATGGATTAAATTCATTTTTTCCCTCAAAATTCTACACACAATATCCCATAATGACAACATGAAATACATTTTTTTGAAATTTTTGCAAATCTATTAAAAATCAAAAACGAAAAAAACCCACATGTACATAAGTATTCACAGCCTTTGCCATTACACTCAAAATTGAGCTCAGGTGCATCCTGTTTCCACTGATCATCCTTGAGGTGTTTCTACAACTTGATTGGAGTCCACCTGTGGTAAATTCAGTTGATTGGACATGATTTGGAAAGACACACACCATCTATATAAGGTCCCACAGTTGACAGTGCATGTCAGAGCACAAACCAAGCCATGAAGTCCAAAGAATTGTCTGTAGACCTCCGAGACAGGATTGTATCTAGGCTCAGATCTGGGGAAGGGTACAGAAAAATGTCTGCAGCATTGAAGGTCCCAATGAGCACAGTGGCCTCCATCATCTGTAAATGGAAGACGTTTGGAACCACCATGAATCTTCCTAGAGTTGGCCGCCCAGCCAAACTGAGCGATCGGGGGAGAAGGGCCTTAGTCAGGGAGGTGACCAAGAACCCGATGGTCACTCTGACAGAGCTCCAACGTTGCTCTGTGAAGAGAGGAGAACCTTCCAGAAGGACAACCATCTCTGCAGCACTCCACCAAGCAGGCCTGTATGGTAAAGTGGCCAGACGGAAGCCACTCCTCAGTAAAAGACACATGACAGCCCACCTGGAGTTTATCAAAAGGCACCTGAAGGACTGTCAGACCATGAGAAACTAAATTCTCTGGTCTGATGAAACAAAGATTGAACTCTTTGGCCTGAATGCCAAGCGTCATGTTTGGAGGAAACCAGGCACCGCTCATCACCTGGCCAATACCATCTCTACGGTGAAGCATGGTGGTGGCAGCATCATGCTGTGGGGATGTTTTTCAGCAGCAGGAACTGGGAGACTAGTCAGGATGGAGGGAAAGATGAATACAGCAATGTACAGAGACATCCTTGATGAAAACCTTCTCCAGAGCACTCTGGACCTCAGACTGGGGTGAAGGTTCATCTTCCAACAGGACAACGACCCGAAGCACACTGCCAAGATAACAAAGGAATGGCTTCGGGACAACTCTGTGAATGTCTTTGAGAGGCCCAGGCAGGAGCCCAGACTTGAACCCGATTGAACATCTCTGGAGAGATCTGAAAATGGCTGTGCACCGACGCTCCCCATCCAACCTGATGGAGCTTGAGAGGTCCTGCAAAGAAGAACGGGAGAAACTGCCCAAGAATAGGTGTGCCAAGCTTATAGCATCATCCTCAAAAAGACTTGAGGTTGTAATTTCTGCCAAAGGTGCTTCAACAAAATATTGAGCAAAGGCTGTGAATACTTATTATTATTTTCGTTCTTTATTTTTAATAGATTTTCAAAAATTTTAAACAAACTATTTTCACTTTGTCATTATGGGATATTGCATGTAGAATTTTGAGGAAAAAAATGAATTTAATCCATTTTGGAATAAGGCTGTAACAACAAAATGTGTAAAAAGTGAAGCGCTGTGAATACTTTCCGGATGCACTGTATCATTCAGCATTAATGGTTCCTTCGCAGATGTACAAGCTACCCATGCCATGTGTACTAATGCATCCCTGTACCATCACAGATGCTGGCTTTTTAACTGAGCGCTGATAACAAGCTGGATGGTCCCTCTCCTCTTTAACCTGGAGGATGCCGCGTCCATGATTTCTAAAAAGAATCTCAGATTGTGATTTATCAGACCACAGGACAGTTTTTCACTTCACCTCAGTCCATCTTAAATGAGCTCGGATTCAGAGAAGGCGGCGGTTTTTCTGGATCATGTTTCTATCTGGTTTCATCATTGTAAAGTTTTGACCTGCATTTGTGGATGCAGCGATGAACTGTGTTCACAGACGATTGTATTCAGAAGTGTTCCTGAGCCCATGCAGTGATTTCCACTACAGAATAGTGTCTGTTTTTAATGCAGTGCCCGAAGGCCCGAAGATCACCACCATCCAATATTGGTTTTCAGCTTTGTCAATTGTGTAGAGAGATTTCTCCAGATTCTCTGAAATCCACAAAATCTTTAACATTTTACGTTGAGGAACCTTATTCTTGGATTGTTGCACATCAGTGATCAGTGTGAACAGTGTGACTGATCACGAGAAGCTACAGTGATGAAGGTTTATTTTTAGGGGCAGCAGCTCAACATGATGACTGGAAACAGTGAGAGGGTAACATGATATGAGAGGGACATGCTCCTCCTGGCAGCGTCATAAAACTAATCACTAAGGGAGGAGATGGCTGCGGGATGGGATGTCTGTAGTGGCCATGTCAAATGGTTGATGTCAGCGGTGGACATGCCAAACTGTTTTGTGTAAATCACACATTATGCTCCTCAGTGAAACTCTGTCCTCTTAAGGACCTGCAGTGTGTGCTGTCTGTGGGACATTTTCCTTCCTAACAGTCAACAGTGTGTCCTCAGCAGAAAGGTGTGCAGGTGTTTCCGTGCTGACAGATTGGTCAGATGCTGTAGAGTCCTCCTCTTTTATGTGAATGCGCTCAGAGCTGAAAACAAAAAGTCTGAGTTAACAGAGAAAGCTGATAACCACCGTCGCACTACCGATTGTCTCTGACGGTGAGTTTCTGCTTTGTTGAGCAGCTCGGACAAAGAAAGTCTTGAACTTGCTTTGTAGTTCACCCCTCTGTTCCCATGTTGTTACCTGCCTCATATTGTGTTTCCTGTTTTGTCACAAACATTAGGACTAAAACTAAGATGAAACGTTCAGTGTAGATTAAACTTTTAGCGCCTCGTCACGCTGCTGAGGTTAATTAAAAACACTAAACTCCTTGGTGGACATAGGTTGTCGGTAACACTGCAGGTGACACGGCAGGTGACACGGCAGGTAACACTGCAGGTGACATGCTAGGTGACACACTAGGTTACATGGTAGGTAACACGGTAGGTGACACGGCAGGTAACACTGTAGGTAACACTGCAGGTAACACTGCAGGTAACACACTAGGTTACATGGTAGGTAACACGGTCTGTAGGTAACACGGAAGGTAACACAGTCGATAACACGGCAGGTAACACTTCAGGTGACATGCTAGCTGACACAGTAAGTGACACGGCAGGTAACAAGGCAGGTAAAACGCTAGGTAACATGCTAGGTAACATGCTAGGTGACACGCTAGGTTACATCGTAGATAACACTGTAGGTAACATGGCAGGTAACATGGCAGGTAACACGCTAGGTAACATGGCAGGTAACACTGTAGGTAACACTGCAGGTAACACTGCAGGTAACACACTAGGTTACATGGTAGGTAACACGGTCTGTAGGTAACACGGAAGGTAACACAGTCGATAACACGGCAGGTAACACTTCAGGTGACATGCTAGCTGACACAGTAAGTGACACGGCAGGTAACAAGGCAGGTAAAACGCTAGGTAACATGCTAGGTAACATGCTAGGTGACACGCTAGGTTACATCGTAGATAACACTGTAGGTAACATGGCAGGTAACATGGCAGGTAACACGCTAGGTAACATGGCAGGTAACACGGTAGGTAACACGGCAGGTGACAAAGAAAGGTAACACTGTAGGTAACATTGCAGATAAAATGCTAGGTAACACACTAGGTTACATGGTAGGTAACACAGTCTGTAGGTAACACGCTAGATTACATGGCAGGTAACACGCTAGGTAACATGACAGGTAACACTGTAGGTAACACTGCAGGTAACACGCTAGGTAACACACTAGGTTACATGGTAGGTAACACGGTCTGTGGGTAACACGGCAGGTAACACGGTCGATAACACGGCAGGTAACATTTCAGGTGACACGGTAGGTAACATGGCAGGTAAAACGCTAGGTGACACGCTAGATAACATGGCAGGTGACACGCTAGGTAACACACTGTTACATGGTAGGTAACACGGTCTGTGGGTAACATGGTAGATAACATGGTAGGTGTTACCTACACGGTCTGTAGGTAACACGGCAGGTAACACGGTCGATAACACGGCAGGTAACACGTTAGGTGACACGCTAGACAACATGGTAGGTAACACGACAGGTAACACGGTCGGTAACATGGTAGGTAACACGGTATGTAACATGGTAGGTACACCCAGGAGTATGGAACAACTGCAAACGATTCTCTATGGAGCAGAACCAGATCCAAGTATTCACCCAGTGAATGTGTCGGTCTGACTACACAAGGCTGAGTAGACGTGTCATGTCTTGTGATGTCTGTTTCTGGGTTGCTGCAGGTGAAGACATTCAGAGTTATATTTAACCATGAGACTGAATATAGAACACCCTTCTCCTCCTTCTTGGAAAACGCTGACTGAGTATTAACGAGTGCACAGCCTCCCTATGCTGTGGTCACATTACAAACCAATGGTGATGTCATGGAGCAGAGTGAGGTGGTCACACACATACATGGGGAGGGGTCCAACACATACCAAAAGCATTCACATAGTACAAGTGTGTGTGTGTGTGTGTGTGTGTGTGTGTGTGTGTGTGTGTGTGTGTGTGTGTGTGTGATACTTATAATTATCCACATCACATGCATATATGTATATATCTACACACAAACATACACATATTTACACACATAAAATATAGAGGATAAATCTGGAATCAATCACGTTTTAATAAACTGATAAACTCTCATGCAGTGAGCTCTTCAATATTTAGTCACATGCAATCATGCTGCCTTTGTGTTTAGTGGATGGCATCCATATATGTTTTATAAATAATAAAATTATAATTTTTTTTTTAAATGAATGTCGGTGCAGTAAAAAAAGAAACTTTTTGGGTATTTTGATGAATGCAACAGTGAAGTAGGAGGAATAGATAATTAGAAGGTGTGTCACAGCTGACTGCAATCACAGCCAATCAGATAAGCTCCTCTCCGCCCCTTTAAAACTACTGTGGTGCAGCATGTTGTCAGCAGGTTAATGTCACAATGGCAAAAGGGGAGGGAGTTTTGGAGAAAACATGCATGCTGGCAATGAAGCTGCAACATCCTTCCAAAATGTTGGATTAGATATGGCACACACATACACGGACACACTAGGTTTATGTTTGTGGGAGGTTACTCTGACAGACTGGGTGACCTTCTTCCCTTCAGTAGCCCACACTTTGACTCTACTGGATGCAGATTCGGGGCCCAAATGAACATGTTTATACATTTACAGTTTACATGTAAACTTATTGAGTTGCAAAGGTCCATGGGGGGTTTGTAAAGTCCTGCTCTTGTGCAGAATAATGCCACCTGATTTCATGCTTACATTCTCAATTTGACCACCTTCAAACAATATGTCATAAAACTCAATGAGTCCAAGATCTCTATTTCTGTACTGGCACAAAGCTGTTCGAACAACATTGGCGCACAGCGGGAGGCTGTGGCTCAGTCAGTAGAGTGGGTTGAACACTAATCAGAAGGATGGTGGTTCAATCCCCAGCTCCTCCTGTCCACATGCCTAAGTGTCCTTGAGCAAGACACTGAACCCCAAAATTGCTCCCAATGGTGTACCATCAGTGTGTTGTAAGTCACTTTGGATAAAAGTGTCAGCTAAATGAAATATAAAAAAATAATAATAAAATGTTGGTTCAGCAGGGACTTCTTCTGTGCTTCTGTCCAGTTGATAATTTTGTGTCTTCACATGAACCCAGCTATGCCATTATGAGCAGAACAGCCCAACAGGAGGCATATCGGTGAAGACAGTGTCATCTTTGAGGTGACATCACGCTTGTGTTCCCGCCAGTTGAAACCAGGTCAGACTGAAGCGTAGCGGATGAGGGGCGATTTTTCTGACTTTAATCCACTTTACATAAAAAATAAAAACAAGATCTTTTGAATGCGACTTTTTGAGTCAGTTAATCATAAAAAAAATTAAGCTGACTCTTGCCTATTGAAGTGATGTGAAGTCAGTTGGAACACATCATGCCAATCTCAGCCGATTCCCTGCTACTCATTGTAAAATCTCAAACAAGCTGCTTCAACCCGTCTACCCTTCTGCTTCCTCTGCAAGCCGCTGCGAAGGCTCCCACATGACAACGTCTTGGCTATCCTTGTACACATTTCAACTCACCCTGCAGCTCATCATGTCGATGCTGGTCCATGATGAGGATCCATGGCAGATTGTCTGCATCATGGACTCACAGCACCAGAAACCTGAAGCAGAGGAAGCACTTGGGAAAAGAGCACCGTTTTCATCCGTAGCAGCTCTCGTCTGGCAAGTAAATTTTTTTTAAAAACTCTCAGCATTACTGAATCTCCAGTGTGCAGGCTCCTGGAGGCCTTAGGCACTGCAGTTCCAGTGTGCTGGACTTTCAGCCCCAGTTTGAAAGCCCGCTGACCTGAAAGGATAACTCCATCTAGTCAGCCCTGTCCAGCATCCAGTCATCACTTGCTAACATGATCTCCAGAATCCAAGCCCTGGAGTCCGGTTCGATACCATCAGAATCATAATTTCATCCATCTTCCTCCTCTGCCCATGCCTCAACCACGCCGCTGATCGATGACATCACTCCAGCCAACGTCAATGGCATTACAATCCAGCGGAGGACGCTGAAAGTGCAGTTCCAATTTCTAGGATTCCCTTCTTCCCTCCTGCTGCTGAAATATCTGCCAGTCTAAGGAGCTAAATCCTTGCAGGTAATAACATCAACCTAACTAAAATGTAAGAAACAAAAGGAGATAACTGACAGCCATATTGTGGACTGTGGAGACGTGTCAGTGATGCAAAAGGATAGAGACGCCCGGCTTTCCAAACCCTAACACTGGCTGAATCTAATATGGCTTTTGGCGTGTTCCGTGATGTCATACATGAAGCGTACCCATCTTATACTGTATAGTCCAGTTGGACACTTATTTGGTCATCAGATCAGATTTGGCCATGACCTATGGAGGGACTCTATTCTGAAAAAAGTCATTTTCAACAAAAGCTGCCACAAATATTTAGGGGTTCAACCAGAGACCGGACTGGTCAGTGGTCGACCTGGCTCTCATCAGCAGACATTTCTCC
This sequence comes from Brachyistius frenatus, assembly GCF_029030835.1. Lineage (NCBI taxonomy): Eukaryota > Metazoa > Chordata > Actinopteri > Embiotocidae > Brachyistius > Brachyistius frenatus. The sequence continues at coordinate 267,244 of NW_027210770.1, read as the reverse complement.
TGCTCCATCTGCAGCTCCTTCTGTCACTCCCCAAAAACACAGTCGGTGCTCAAAATCTGTGGCTGTGTGCCAACTCCCCAAACCTTCCCTAAGCCCAAACCTGGAGATACTAAGCTACCCAAACTCTGTGGCTGTAGGCCAACTCCCCAAACCCCAACCTGGGGAGACTTTTCAACAAAAGCTGCCACAAATATTTAGGGGTTCAATCAGAGACCGGACTGGTCAGTGGTCGACTAAGCTACCCAAACTCTGTGGCTGTAGGCCAACTCCCCAAACCTTCCCGCAAACTCTGCGTGCCTGAGATGAACCCGCCTTGTGAGGAAAGACAGGTAGAAAATATATCAACCTGGATCAACATCCCTGAGCTGGGGAAAGCTCTGAAAAAGCATCCTGACCGCTGTTTGGTCAAATATTTGATAGGTTCAAGGGTTCATGGCTGGCCTACATTTGCAATAACTTACAATCTGCTTTAAAGAACCTGAGATTGTTGATGCATTACTGGAAAAAGAGGTGAAAAAGGGTTTATGATAGGTCCATTTGATAAAGGCTCACCTTCGGTTGTCGCAGCACTCCAAAAGTATTTGATACCTTGTCAGAGTGCTCTACTACATTCTGTTAAGTAACTGCAAACTGCCCTTCGTACTTCATCCTTAAGATTATTTTCTGCTGGTGGATTATCCAAATTCAAAACCAAATCAATGCACCTCATCCCTCAAGCATACCTTTGCTAAATTGGGTGTCCCTTTATCTAAGTGAAAAACCTCAGGCCCTCTTAAGGTTATGGAAGTTCTAGGTATCACCTTAGACAGTAACCTGATGCTTGGACATCTCAGTTTTGCAATGCACGTTATTCCCCAGAGACACTCTTTAATACTGAGTCTCTTCAACCTCTTTAAATCTGTTTAGAAACTCCATGACGCGATGAGATGGATGAAGGCTGCAGGTCAGAGTTCAGGTCCTAGTCTCTCGTGATAAACGGAAGGCATTTCATTCTTTTATAATGACAGCCAGGAATCATCCTTAGCGTTCCAGCCATAAAGAGACGCAGCACCTTTTCTGTTTTTTTTTCTCAAAAATGAATGGTTTGCTGATGAATGGCTACAACAAGGGTCATCTTTGCAGTCGTTATAGCTCGTCTTCTGCTGACTCTTTGACCCATTCTGAATTTCAGAAATTCCACCAACTCAGCTCCATCCAGCCTGACCTGCCCTGTTCATAAAACAGGGCTAGACTAAACACAACCCTGCAATCATATATGTATGTATATGTCATATCTCCATATTAAAACTGTATGATTCTGGATGGTCTTATTTCCGTTCTTTTTGTGCCACCATCTCTGTGGTTATATTGCCTGTCAATATACCCATCATAGGTGCTTTCATAGGTCACTGTTTTTATCCTGACTTCACGCAATCTTTTGACCCTTCATTCGACCACACTATAGCCAATGAAATGATTCACCCTCACCACGTTTCATATCATTATTTTTATAGCACTCTAAGACTGATAGGGTTAATGAAGGAACAATCATTTTAATCTTGGGGATTCACTTTTTTTATCTCTGTCCTCTACGATGCACCACCTGAGAAGTCGTCTCCATGGCAGCAGCCAGGAGATTCGTTTCGCCACTGAGGAGGGAAAACCCATGTCACCCACCTGGTTTGCCTCTCGCCTTCACCTCCTCTACCAGTCCTGTGGGCTCCAGACACAGCACAGTCTTTGCACATAGGAGCAGCAACAACTGCAGCATCTAAAGCTCCCATCGCGACACTCAAGGCTGTGGGTCGATGGTGATCATCTGCCCATTAACGCAACCTACGACCAGAGGCTTAAGCTATCCTCAATGCTCAAAAAACCTTGAGTGCCCTGTGATCTGATGGCTTATTGAATACATGTTTTGGCAACTGCTGAGCTCCCCTTGTTAATCTATAGCTGCTGTTGCTCCAATATGCAACTGTGTAGATTAATATAGTCTAATTGGCCTCCTTCTTAAAATGCTATCTAGTTCCTTCTACAGGTTCTCCCATGTAAGTTTGTAGGAGGCCAGGGAAGTTTGCTGGTATTTTGCAGGTCTTTCTGCTGCTCCTTACTGTTGTTATTATCTCCCTTCATGCTGCCTGAGGGGCAGCACTGCATTAAAAACAGACACTATTCTGGAGTGGAAATCACTGCATGGGCTCAGAAACACTTCTGAAAACCATCGTCTGTAAACACAGTTCATCACTACATCCACAAATGCAGGTTAAAACTCTCCAAAGAACAAACCAGATAGAAACATGATCCAGAAACACCACCGCCTTCTCTGGACCCGAGATCATTGAAGATGGACTGAGGTGAAGTGGAAAACTGTCCTGTGGTCTGACAATTTGAGATTCTTTTTGGAAATCGTGGACCATCTGTGATGGTACAGGGATGCATTAGTACACATGGCATGGGTAGCTTGAACATCTGGAAGGAAGCATTAATGCTGAATGATATATTCAGGTTTTGGAGCAACATATGCTGCCATCCAGACAACATCCCTTTCAGGGATGTCTTGATTATTTCAGCAAAACAACGTTAAACCACATTCTGCACATATTCCAACAGCATGGCTCCGTAGTAGAAGAGTCCAGGTGTAAACTGGCCTACCTGCAATGGAGCAGTGCTAAACTAAATGGAATGGAAAAATGGCCAAATAGTGGCACTAATAGCCCTCCATACCAAGTATACCAACACCTTTTGTAGATTGAATGTATGTGGGTTAGTAAAAGAGAGAGAGAAAGGAAAAAGAGAAAGCGTTTAACAAGCAGTCTGCTGCCGTGGGAAGTGTGGTAATAAATACTTTTATCACGCAGGAACCAACACACAGACATGTTCTGCGGGTCTCGTTTCTGGTCTTTTATCCAATTAAAGTACAGATTGCTGGCTTAACACGGTGGTGGTGACTGATACACACAAACCCAGTGAAACACTGTAACAACACAACAGTATGGAGCTTCAAACCGCACAACATAATGGGACTCGGTGGTCCGTTCAGAGACGAGTTTGTCAAAACACACTTATAAACTGTCTGCACAGACAAAAGATGCCTCTATTTCTTCTGATCGCTTTGGCATCATGTGTTTTAAAGTTATATCCATCAGTGTCCAACTGCGACTTCTGCGTCAGCTCCTCGACAGACTCTGATGTGAGTGGAAGGACTGTGGTCTTGACTTACAAAAAAAAGCTCGGAGGTTCGCTGTTGCCTCTTCTTTTGCAGCAACGGGAGTCGCACGTGAAAAGAGACATGTGTTCTTAGAAATTTAACGGGCACATGATGCTCATGGGATTCCTGCTTAAACTGGTACTCTACCTGCTCAGTGTTCAGAGAGTTCAGAGACCCAAAACCTCTGTGTCTTTCCCCGGTGACTTTTATGAGGTATATATTAATGTCATTGTGTTTTTTGACTAAAACATTCATACATGTCATGAGAATACATCTTATAATAAATAAATTTAATGAAATATCTATATGTAATTAATCTGATCTTCCTGTCTACTTATGGTGATAATATAAGTCTTTCAACTTCGGCGACACATTCACATAGTCAGCAATGTTTTTGCACATCCTTCCATCATTCAGCTGATGCAGCTGTGCTGCTCTCAGTTGGATTATGTGTTTAACTTCATTATAGTTTTTAAAAAAAATTATAATTTGCTCCTCGTTTTTAAAATATGTGACTATCAGTACACTTGTCCAGGTTTGTGATTGGTCAGATGCTGCAAACTCCTCCTCTTTTATTTGAATGTGCTCAGAGCCGAAAGCAGAAAGTCTGAGTTAACAGAGAAAGCTGACAACCAGATATGTTGAACTTGCTTTGTCATTCACTCCTCAGGACTGTCTGTGTGGTCCAGGACTCCACCTTTCCTGACCCGGTCTGATTCAGGTTCCTCTGTTGCCTCAGTGACAGGACATCTTTCATCTGTTCAGAATCTCTAACAGTTCTGTCATATTAGCTTTTTAATATTTCTACTTCCTCACCTTGAGGCTCTTTGACCCATCAGAGCCATCAGTGTTTACATACCTGTGTGAGTGACACCTGGGCCTCTTTATCACCTGTTCTGGCTCTAAACCTCTTCACTCCCCTGACCTTTGACCTCTTATGTAACAGTTGCTGATTGTCGTGGAGGTCATCTCGTATACAGAAGGTTCACTTGTGCTGGTCTGAAGTGTGACACTTAATCATACTTCAGAGTCCGGAGCACTTTGTTAGTCTGCAGTGAGCCGGAGACGGAAGTGTGATTCAGTGTTACACAGAGCTGTGTGTGTTACTGTGTGTCTGTGTGTGTATTTTTTTCCTCCATTCTTGCAGGTCATGTCTGTAAATGATAAAATGTTCTTTCTGGTCAGCTGATAGTTAAATAGTTAAATATAAAATCTGACTGTTGAGGAGTCACACTGAACATTCACAGTGTGTTTGTGGTTATTGTGTCTTTGCGGCTTCATTTTATGTCCTTCATTGATCTTTAAACCTGATTCAGCTGCTTGAACTTTTAACCATGATCATTAACCATCATTTTGAAATAGTTTGTTTTATTAAAAAGATGTAATTTTTTCTCTGTATTACCACATACAGGTTTATATGTATTTGATTTTCAAGTGTGTTTGTGATTCCCTTTACAATGAAAGGAGGTGATGAAGAGTCCATCTATGTGTGTGTAGGAGGGACAGGTGGTGGGAGTGGTTCATTGGGACAGGTAACAAGGACAGGTGTCCCTGTGTTAACGAGTTACTTTGTCTTCCTTAACGTCAGCAGCAGACTGGGACAGAGCGGCTCTGACTGAAACTGTGTTTACAATTAAAATTCTGTTAAGAGGAAAAATCGAACGGCATCATCTGTAATAATAATAACGATAACAACAATAATAATAATAATAATAATAATAATAATAATAATAATAATAATAACAATAACAATAATAACAACCGGCGTCAACAAGGAGCTTTGTTATACTCTGAAAAACATAAATGTTGAATTTATAATGGTTAATTACTGTATTCTGACCCTCATAGATAGATAGATAGACAGATAGTTACTTTATTAATCCTCAAGGGGAATTTTTTTTTGCTGCAGCAGCATTTATAGATACAGGAAAGCAATAAAATAACAGTAACAAATATTAAATATAAAAATGCACAGTATATACAATCAAATAGAATAAAATAAAATAGAATAATTAAATTAAATTAAAACTAACTAAACAATAGTGCAAAGTTTTTATTTTTTTAATTTAAACAAACAAGAAAAACAGACAACAGTGTTATTGTTGTGTGATGGATTTTTGCCATAGGTGAGTTATTGTACAGTCTTATTGCAGTGGGCAGGAATGATCTCCTGTATCTGTCCTTGTGACAGCAGAGCTGGAGGAGTCTTTTGGAGAAAGTGCTCCACTGTCCCTGCAGCAGGTGGTGGAGAGGGTGGTCAGGATTATCCAGTATGGATAATAGTTTCCTCAGCGTCCTCCTCTCCACCACCTTTTCCAGACTGTCCACTTTGCAGCCAATGATGGAGCCGGCCTTCTTAACCAGTTTGTTAAGTCTGTTGGTGTCGATGGCTCCAATGCTGCTCCCCCAGCAGACCACAGCGAAGTACAATGCACTGGCCACAACAGATGGTAGAACATCTCCAACATCTCGCTGCACACATTAAAGGATCGAAGTTTCCTCAAGAAAAAGAGTCGACTCATCACCTTCTTGTAGACAGCATTGATGTTGGTCTTCCAGTTCAGTCTGTTGTCGATGGAGACACCGAGGTACTTGTACTCCTCAACCATGTCCACCTCCTCTCCCAGAACTCTCAGCGGTTGTGGAGCCGTCGCCTTCCTCCTGAAGTCGACCACCATCTCTCTGGTCTTGGCCACGTTCAGGAGCAGGTGATTCCTTCCCGCCCACTCCACAAAGTCCTCCACTACTGCCCTGTACTCGTCCTCCCGTCCATCCCTTATACATCCTACCACTGCAGAGTCATCAGAGAACTTCTGCAGATGGCAGGACTCTGAGTTGTACTGGAAGTCAGTGGTGTATAAGGTGAACAAGAAGGGAGACAGAACAGTTCCCTGAGGAGCTCCAGTACCACTGACCACCGTATCAGACAGCACACTGCCCAGACGGACAAACTGTGGTCTGCCTGTCAGGTAGTCAGTGATCCAGGAGACGGTGGACGTGTCCACCCCCACCACCCGCAGCTTCTCACTCAGCAGCAGTGGTTGGATGGTGTTGAATGCACTGGAGAAATCAAAGAAAGTGATTCTCACAGTCACCGGTTCCATCCAGGTGCGACTGAGCTCGTTGCAGCAGGTAGATGATGGCATCGTCCACTCCCACATGAGGCTGGTACGCAAATTGCAGAGGGTCCAGTGAAGATTTTACCAGCGGCCTGAGGTGGGCCAAGACCAGCCTCTCCAGCACCTCATGATGAGGTTTGGAGAATAAGGTTGAATTTGTATGAGATTTACAGTCAGCTCTGAAAACACCTGGTTTGCCTGTGATGTCATTCTAACCTGCTGAGACGACGATGTCATCTCAGAGGTGATTTTCTAAGATATGATAATGTCCAATTAGTTTTCTTTTGCTGTTCCAAGTGAAGGCTGGAGCTAAATAAATAAATATTCAGAGGAGTGACCTGTTCCCAGAGGCAACAACTGAACCTATGAACAGGTGTTTTCTATCAACAGGTAGATCTATGACATCAGATACAAACTGCACCTCGCCACACTGGAAGAGTTTTCTTCAAACAAAGTGTTCAGAGAATTCTTTTAAATGGGTCGTCAGTGATGACATAATTGAATTACGTGTCATTGTAAAAATGATGTCCAATAGGATCTAAATATATAATCCTTTTCTCTTTTGCTTGTGTTCCTCTCATTGTGAACGTCCGACTGAAAGAATGAAAACAGAAAGAGATGATTTGAGTGAAGTGAAGCAGAGAAGCAGAATGAGCAGTTTTCAAAATGTCTGGCGCCAAAGTTGGAAGATGTTTCTGTCTGATTGAAGGATTACTGTTCTAACAGTGGTGAACATGTCCAGTCTGTCATGAGTCAGCACACACACCCACATCGCCAGTCAGCCAGACGACTCCTTCATGTGTCCGACTGCAGCTCCTCATAGCAGCTCAGTTGGGATGAATGTCTCAGTGCTTTGATGTGGTGGATGTAAAAACAACCACGGTTATCCCGTCCTCTGGGTTCCTGCTCAGGTCATTCAGGACACAGTGAGCACGTGGACGAATCAGAGACAACAAACAATGACTGAGGTTTGTCTTCTGTTAGAAAAATTACTCAGAGGCTGGATTCAAAATCAAACATATCGGACATTTATTCTTGCAAGAAGGAGCAAATACATGTACACTCAAAGGATGATGCCCAGCATTTATCAACGTCACTCTTCCGTAGGGCAGCTTTTATACAGTGTGACAAACAATTGACAGTCACTCCCATTTCCTTTGTACCTACTTTCGTATGGTAATATTGAGTTGGTTGTAGGTCACAAGATAAGGACACAGGGGAGTCATAAATTAGATGCCGAAAAAGAAACAAAAGAAACTTTCCGGAGCCATGTGCAAATAAGATGAAACAATCTTATTTTCTTTCCATCATCTTCAAAGACACAAGACCAGGAAGCTGTTTACCAAAAGGAGAATAAAGAGATCCAGAATAACGGAGTAAAACCAGGCTTCATAACCCAGTCAATCTATCCTTAATCTGTTTCATCAATACTAACCTGGCTGATCAGGTGCAGTTACTTCAAACCAGATATAATTAATCTGGATAAATTAACATTCACGTCTGTCTTCAAAAGACCACAAGGTCGATCACAGACTCATTGATGGAGAAGCAAAGAAGAGACATGTCGCATGGCCTCTTACTTCCTGTGAGAAACATACAAGGAGAAAAATGATAAAATATGTAAAATAAATTAAACACTACTGCTGTAATTAAAGAGCATCAAAAGGTGTTTTTAGGATACTAAAATAAACATTTATTGACCACTGAGCACTAGAACCTTCATTTTGCGATCCAGGAGTGAAAAAGTTGTACTTTTTTTTATCATGTCATTCATGTTTGTTTGTAAAATTCCTCTTTAATGTAGATTCTTCTGTGGCCAGGGAATTAATGAAAATGTCAAAATATTGTCCCTTCCGACAATCGCCACCTTAACGTGGTGGAGGGGTTTGAGTGGGTCAGTGATCCTGGGAGCTATGTTGTCAGGGTCTCTCAAGGCAAACTGGTCTCAAGGGAGAGTCGAGACTAAGAGCGGTTCAAAAGACCCCCGATGAATAGCAGCATAAGGAATGAAGACACCTCACCCGGATCAGGGAAACCGGGGCACCCTGACGGAGCCAGACCTGGGAGGGGAGCTCGCCGGTGAGTGTCTGGTGGCCAGGCCTCTGCCCATGGGGCCCGGTAGGGTTCAGCCCGAAAAAACATCATGGAGCAGCCACTCTGTGGACCCACCGCCCGCAGGGACAAGCATCGGGGTCAGGTGCAATGCAGACCGGGCGGCAGGCCGGGCCGGGCCAGGGTCCCAGGAGGGCCGATCGCCGGCAGCATAGACTACCTCTTGGGACGTGGAACATCACCTCGCTAGCGGGGAAAGAGCTGGAGCTGGTTGGGGAGGTGGAGCGGTACCAGCTAGATAAATTTGGGCTCACCTCCAAGCACAGCACTGGCTCTGGAACCAGACTCCTGGAGAGGGGCTGGACTTTATCCTTTTCTGGAGTTGCCCAGGATGAGACACTTTGTCGTCATATCATCTGATCTGTGGCCATATGTCTTGGACACTCGGGTGAAGAGAGAAGCAGAGCTGTCAACTGATCACCACTTTGTGGTGAGTTGGATCAGATGGCGTGGGAGTCGTCTCGAAAGACCTGTCAAGCCCAAACATGTCGTGAGGGTGAACTGGGAACATCTGGTGGAGGAACCTGTCCGGGAGGTCTTCAACTCTCACCTCCGGAAGAACTTCTCACACATCCCGAGGGAGGTTGGGGACTTGGAATCCGAGTGGACCATGTTCAAAGCCTCTATTGTGGACGCGGCCGCTAGGAGTTGTGGTCGGAAGGTCATCGGTGCCTGTCGTGGGGGCAACCCGAGAACCCGGTAGTGGACACCAAGGTTGAGGGAAGCTGTCAAGCTGAAGAAGGAGGCCTTTTGGGCCTGGTTGGCTCAGGGGTCTCCGGAAGCAGCTCAGAGGTACCGGCAGGCCAGAAGGGCTGCAGCTGCGGTGGTTGCGGATGCTAAAACTCGGGCATGGGAGGAGTTCGGGGAGGCCATGGAGAAGAACTTTCGGTTGGCCTCAACAAAGTTCTGGCAAACCATCCGACAACTCAGGAAGGGAAAGCAGGGACTACCCCAGACTGCTCTCAGCAGGGGGGAGGGGACTGCTGACTCAGACGGGGGACATCGTCGGGCAGTGGAAAGAGCACTTTGAGGAACTCCTAAACCCAGCCACCAGGAGGGAGCATCTGAAGACTGTCACCCATATCTCTGGCAAAGGCCTCTGAGGTAGTCAAAAAGCTCCTCGGTGGCAAGGCACCGGGGTGGATGAGATCCGCCCTGAGATGCTGAAGGTGCTTGACATTTCTGGGCTGTCTTGGCTGTCACGCCTCTTCAATGTCGCATGGGGGTCGGGAACAGTACCATTGGACTGGCAGACTGGGGTGGTGGTTCCCGTTTTCAAAATAGGAGACCGGAGAGTGTGCTCCAACTATCGGGGTATCACATTACTCAGTCTCTTTAGATTTACCGGTCAATCTACTGTCCGACCCTCACCGATGGTCACGAGCTCTGGGTCGTGACCGAAAGAATGAGCTTGCGGCTACAAGCGGCTGAAATGAGTTTCTTCCGTAGGGTTAGCTCTAAGGTCAGCCTTAGATATAGGGTAAGGAGCTCGGACATCAGGAAGGATCTCGGAGTAGAGCCACTACTCCTTCGAGTCGAAAGGAGTCAACTGAGAGGATGCCTCCTGGGTGCCTCCCTCTGGAGGTTTTTCAGGAGACCCCGGGGAAGACCCAGAACACGCAGATTATATCTCACAGCTGGCCTGGCAACGCCTCATAATCCCCCAGGATGAGCTGGAAAATGTTGCGGGGGAGAGGAAAGTCTGGGCCAGCTTGCTTGGCCTGCTGCCACCGCGACCTGACTCCAGATAAGCAGAAGAAGATGGATGGGTGGATGAAAATATTGTTTTAATGTCAAATGTACTCTTTTAATAGAGCAGCTAATAACGGCTCTGATTAGATTTTCAGTGTCTTCTGCTGAATGAAAAGAAACATTTCACTTAAAAAAAAATTTGCCCAGTACTTTTTCATCTATTTCTAATAATCTCAACAACTACCATAAAGAATTCCTCAAATCTCAACCAGCAATGTGAACAGCAGTCTTAATAAACCTAAACTTATTTTAATCACTTATTTCAAAGTAAAATGGCCGACTTCCATCAGAACACAAAATAACTGTAAGAAACTAGTTTCTGATCAGAATAAACACAGAATAATACTAATGTGCTCCAGTGATGGCACATTTCCTGCCGAACTGACCACACACACACACACACACACACACACACACACACACACACACACACACACACACACACACACACACACACACACACACACACACACACACACACACACACACACACACACACACACACACACACACACACACAGACAATGCAATGTGAATGGAACCCTTGGCAGAGGTTCGTAGAGCTTCATATTATCTCAGTTCCTTCAGCATCCCTCCACTTTATCTCTGAAGAACACATGACAGAGTCAAACCGTCACCCTGCCAGGCTTCTCGTGCTTGCTGTGATCCATTCGCACTCTGACACTGTTCTTTCTTTTTCTCTGTGTTCAGTCAGACAGAGCAGCTGCAGCTGTGTTCACAACTAGAAGATGAAATCCATTCCAGTTTGGCTTTTTCACATGAATGAGCAGTAAATGCAAAGTGTCCCATCATCTCTCCTTCCTGTCGTATTCGCAGAATGTTTCCTTTAACTGACAGCGTGTTGTAGCTGAACTGCACTAATGCACTGTCCATGAGGACCAGAGCAGCTGAGTGCAAACGGACAGGAAGGAACAAGAAGACAAGTATTGCAAGGTAATGAAAAACCTATTGCAAGGGAACGCAAAAGTAGTCCTCAAATTTTTTTTGCCGTGACCCTCTGGGGGTCCGTAATGACTAAATCCCTAAAAGACATCCAAATACACAAATGTTAACAACATTTCCTTCCCTCTGTTGGAGATTTTTCTCCCTTAAATAGTAGTTTTTCCCTCCTTGCTTATGTGGGGATTGTTGGATTGTTGAATTTCTCTGTATAATGCTGTACAATTCTGTTGTAAAGACTTTATTGTGTTAAGTACCATGAAATAACCTGTGTTGTGATTTGGCACTTTATAAATAAAATTGAATTGAAATTAATTGAACACGGAGCTGAAATTAAGAGCTTGAGGTTCCCAGAGTTTCCAACAATAGAACTGGAGGCTGAACCTTCATCTTTCCTAGACTGTGGAACCAGCTCCCAGTTCTGGTTCTCCTGTGAAACCGGCTCCCAGTTCTGGTTTTCCTCTGGAGTCAGGTCCCGCTTCTGGTTCTCCTGTTGAACCTGCTCCAAGTTCTGGTTCTCTTGTGCAACCAGCTCCCGGTTCTGGTTGTCCCTTGGAACCGGCTTCTAGTTCTGGTTCAGGGGGCAGACACCCTCTCTGCTTTCAACATCAGGGTTTAAGCTCTACTAACACTAAGTACCTGCTCAGGTAAATTTGAGTCAACCCTTTAGTATAATTTACTGCTATAGGCCATAGGCTGCTGGGGGATCTCCCATGATGCACTGGGCTCCTCTTATCTACACCCAATTTAACTCTCCATATATGCGGACATTGGCTCATTTCATGGTTAATTGGTGGTGCAGATTAACAAAGTAGTGGGAATAGATGATTAGAAGGTGTGTCAGTCATGGCCAATCAGATTAGCTCCTGTCATCCACTTTAAAAGTGCTGTGGAGCAGCAGACTGTTATTTTCTAATGACTGAAGAAGGAGAAGACCAACACCACCATTTAAACGTTACACAGGAGGAAACTGGCATACTTGTCTGGAGGTTCAGGCTCTAATCTCTGTATCATCAACCGAGATACTCATCCTGGAGGAGGATGTAACAACCTCAACCGTCTCAACTGTGAGCATCAGGGGTTTGTCAAGTATCAAGGTGGTAAAGGTGGTAAATTAGAAATCTGGGTAATTTAACTCTGAACAACAATGAACAACACTGATGAAGAGCAATGTGCTCCAAATGTCGCTGATGCTGTGGTGTTGATAAATAAACTGATGTTGTGGTGTTAATACATATAGTGATGTTGTGGTGTCATTTTATAAACTGATGTTGTGGTGTTGATAAATAAACTGATGTTATGGTGTTATTAAATATACTGATGTTGAGATGTTAATAAATAAACTGATGTTGTGGTGTTAATAAATAAACTGGTGTTGAGATGTTAATAAATAAACTGATGTTGTGGTGTTAATAAATAAACTGGTGTGTGTTAATAAATAAACTGATGTTGTGGTGTTAATAAATAAACTGATGGTGTGTTAATAACTAAACTGATGTTGTGGTGTTAATAAATAAACTGATGTTGTGGTGTTAATTAATAAACTGATGGTGTGTTAATAAATAAACTGATGGTGTGTTAATAACTAAACTGATGTTGTGGTGTTAATAAATCAACTGATGTTGTGGTGTTAATAAATAAACTGATGTTGTGTTACTAAATAAAGTGATGTTGAGGTGTTAATAACTAAACTGATGTTGAGGTGTTAATAAATAAACTGATATTATGGTGTTATTAAATATACTGATGGTGTGTTAATAAATAAACTGATGTTGTGTGTTAATTAATAAACTCATGTTGTGGTGTTATTAAATAAACTGATGTTGTGTGTTAATAAATAAACTCATGTTGTGGTGTTAATAAATAAACTCATGTTGTGGTGTTAATTAATAAACTCATGTTGTGGTGTTAATAAATAAACTGATTTTGTGGTGTTAATAAATAAACTGGTGTGTGTTAATAAATAAACGGATGTTGTGGTGTTAATAAATAAACTGATGGTGTGTTAATAAATAAACTGATGTTGTGGTGTTAATAAATAAACTGATGGTGTGTTAATAAATAAACTGTTGTTGTGTTAATAAATAAACTGATGGTGCAGTGTTAATAAATAAACTCATGTTGTGGTGTTAATAAATAAACTGATGTTGTGGTGTTAATTAATAAACTGATGTTGTGTTAATAAATAAACTGATGTTGTGGTGTTAATAAATAAACTGTTGTTGTGTTAATAAATAAACTGATGGTGCAGTGTTAATAAATAAACTCATGTTGTGGTGTTAATAAATAAACTGATGTTGTGGTGTTAATTAATAAACTGATGTTGTGTTACTAAATAAAGTGATGTTGAGGTGTTAATAACTAAACTGATATTATGGTGTTATTAAATATACTGATGGTGTGTTAATAAATAAACTGATGTGTGTTAATAAATAAACTCATGTTGTGGTGTTAATAAATAAACTCATGTTGTGGTGTTAATTAATAAACTGATGGTGTGTTAATAAATAAACTGATGTTGTGGTGTTAATAAATCAACTGATGTTGTGGTGTTAATAAATCAACTGATGTTGTGGTGTTAATAAATCAACTGACACATTAGTCTCCCCCTCCCTCCCACCCACTCTTACACACACACACACACACACACACACACACACACACACACACACACACACACACACACACACACACACACACACACACACACACACACACACACACACACACACACACACCAACATACTATACTGTCGTTTAAATGGGTTTACAAACCAAACAGAAAGACACTGCAGTTGTGAGGAGCAGGGCAGTTTCCCAACTGTTGACTTTTCACTTAAATAATTACTCAGGAAAATCAGGCAGGTTTCACCAGCGAGACCGGAGGGAGTGGAAAATACTGCCTGTAATCTCTCTCACTGCTCCTCCCCTCCCCTCTTACAGAGCAAATAATAACACAAGTACACCCACACATACACCCACACCTACTGTTTCCAATGTGTTCACCCAAGCTGGTAGACATAAACTCCCAACAACACAGACTGGTACAACTGGCAAGAGGCAGAGTCATAACATTACTACTGACTACAGTCAGTGTCTCAATCTGTCATGAAAGAAAAAGAAAGAAAGAAAGAAAGAAAGAAAGAAAGAAAGAAAGAAAGAAAGAAAGAAAGAAAGAAAGAAAGAAAGAAAGAAAGAAAGAAGGAAAGAAAGATATAAAATTAGATTGGGGGTTTCTGCGTCATCACTTTATCTATATTTCATCATTACTGGAAATTAACACAATGGAAAAAACAAGATAAAGCACAAACACACACACGCAAGTTTGTATATCTTTGAGGGCATTCATTGACATAACCTGACCTAAACTTTAAACCTTAAACAGCCTTTTGAAGTGAGTCTGTTGGTCTAACACTCTCACTGGTCCTCACAAAGATGGTCGTACAATGGTAGATGATGGTCGTCCCTCCAGTCTTTCCTCCAGTTTCCCTCCTGTTGTCCCTCCGGTCATCCCTCAGGTTGTCCCTCCAGTCTTTCCTCCAGTTTCCCTCCAGTTTCCCTCCGGCCGTCCCTCCAGGTTGTCCCTCCAGGTCGTCCCTCCAGTCGTCCTTCCAGTCGTCTTTCCAGTCTTTCCTCCAGTCGTACTTCCAGTCTTTCCTCCAGTGTCTCCTCCAGTCGTCCTTCCAATCATTTCTCCAGTCGTCCCTCTAGTCGTCCTTCCAGTGTTTCCTCAGTCATCCCTGCAGTAGTTCCTCATGTCGTTCACTTTGTAATCATCCTGTCATTGTCCTCACTGAAGTATCGTCCTGTCCTCCCCACACAGCTTCATGATGACAGTATTAAGTTGTCATGTGATGGATTTTAAAAACAAGAACCGATTCTGCAATTTTGTCCAATTTGGCAAAATACAGGTTACAAAGCAGTGTCCAATGATGTCCATCAAATTATGTCTGTCCAGTGATGTTTGTCCAATGATGTTTGTCCAATGATGTGTGTCCAATGATGTCTGTCCACTGATGTCCATCAAATGATGTTTGTCCAATGATGTCTGTCCAATGATGTATCCAATGATGCCCGTCCAATGATGTGTGTCGAATGATGTCTGTCCAATGATGTATCCAATGATATTTGTCCTATGATGTCTGTCCAATGATATGTGTCCAAAGATGTTTGTCCAAAATGTCTGTCAAATGATGTCTATCCAGTGGTGTGTCCAATGATGTCTGTCCAATGATGTGTGGCCAATGATATCTGTCCAATGATGTCTGTCCAATGATGTGTGTTCAATGATATGTGTCCAATGATATGTGTCCAATGATGTGTCCAATTATATCTGTCCAAAGATGTCTGTCAAATGAAGTCTGTCCAATGATATCTGTCTAATGATGTCTGTCCAATGATGTCTGTCCAGTGATGTGTGTCCAGTGATGTGTGTCTAATGATGTCTGTCCAGTGATGTCGGTCCAGTGATCTCTGTCCAATTATATCTGTCTAATGATGTCTGTCCAATGATGTGTGTCTAATGATGTGTCCAATGATGTGTCCAATGATGTGTGTCCAATTATATCTGTCCAAAGATGTCTGTCAAATGAAGTCTGTCCAGTGATGTCTATCCAATGATTTCTGACCAATGATGTCTGTCCAATGATGTCTGTCCAATGATATCTGTCTAATGATGTCTGACCAATGATGTCTGTCCAATGATATGTGTCCAACGATGTGTGTGGAATGATATCTGTCCAATGATGTGTGTCCAACGATGTGTGTCCAAAATGTCTGTCAAATGATGTCTGTCCAATGATATCTGTCTAATGATGTCTGACCAATGATATCTGTCTAATGATGTCTGACCAATGATGTCTGACCAATGATGTCTGTCCAATGATGTCTGTCCAGTGATGTGTGTCCAGTGATGTGTGTCTAATGATGTGTATCCAGTGATGTCTATCCAATGATGTTTGACCAATGATGTCTGTCCAATGATTTGTACACAATGATGTCTGTCCAGTGATGTGTGTCCAGTGATGTGTCTAATGATGTCTGACCAATGAAGAGTCCAAGGATGTCTGACCAATGATGTCTGTCCAGTAATGATGTCCAGTGATGTCTGTCCAAGTATATCTGTCCAGTGATGTCTATCCAATGATGTCTGTCCAATGATATCTGTCCAATGATGTGTCCAATGATGTCTGTCCAATGATATATATCCAACGATGTGTGGAGGCAGCAGCACTTTACAGAAATATTAAAAACAGGTCAACTCAGGTAGTTGGTCTCCTGTTTTTGATGATTGTGAAACGTCATCAGGGTTCCCACTCTGAGTCTAATGTCAGATGCACTGGCTGTCACTGACTGAAAGCTGAAACTCTACAACCTGTACTGAACAGAAAAAACATGCTGTTGTTATGCTGAGCAGACAAACAGACTTGTTTCTGTTAGAAACAGACTGACACATGCTCCTCTGTTATTAAAATAAATTAAAAACTTGTCTAAATACTGCCTGCAGATAATTTATCCAACAATAACGATAATTAACTCACAACCTAATAAGCTACATTTTCAGAATCTGTCAGTGACCAGTAATGCTACCAAACATACACACTGACAATAACTAGCTTTCTAAAGTTACACCTACATACAAGGAAAATATTACATTTAATAAATGGAAACTTAAATTTAAACATGTAAACAAAATTAACTGATATTCCATCAAGTGGCACAAAAAAATATCCAATCCCCTGACTGTCCCTGTCTGGAAACGATATTTTAAAACTCCCTGATATTCCCTGACCTGTGGGAACCCTGACTCATATTTGTTCTCTTCTGTCCCAGTCAGCTGTATCAATACCAACACTTGAAAAGATAAGCTCTGAAACTTTTAATAAAAAAAACATTTGTATTTTCAAAATAAATGTTTTAATAGTTACACTAACAACAACTTTTAATATGTAAAACGTTTTACAGCACCAATAAATATATTAATGTGAAAATATACGAAAAGTGTAGCTGTACAAAGTCATTTAAATACAAAAGAAGAGAAGTGGAAAGACGTGGGCGCTGAGCCAGCAGCCTGTCTCTGTGGAAACACTCTCAGGCCTCCAGTGTGAGTTTGGCAGCGTCGCACTAACAGCAGTGGTTCACTGGCACTAAAGGAAACCCAACCAGGAGACATGAGGAAACACATGGAGGTTCTCCAGGAGGCAGATTTATACTTTACGTGTTGGACATGAACTGTTAGTTCAACTCATCACAACAGTCGTGACTACTTGGTAATAACTGAATCATTTATGTCTGTCCTCACTGGGAAAAGGACCAAAACCTGAGTCTAAAGTTACTGAGTCCAAGTCGAGACTTCTCCTGACATTATTGTAGAGATTCACAGGTATTCGGAACTCTGAATGAATAAATTGTGTGCAGAAACTAGTCTTCATTTCAAATACAATTGTTATTATTATTGAGGCAGAAAAAAGTTCCAGCTGGGTCTGGTTGTTTCTGTGAACAAATTCTTATCATGAAATCATTTGTTTCACTCGACTTTGTACCGTCAACAGTGACAGATTACTGCGGGGGGACTACAAGGGGCACACTTGCAAACAGTGGCAGTCAGGGATTAAGGTTTTAAGTACTTATTACAGTTTTCTTTTTTACTGCATTTTAGAATATTTCAGGGGATATTTTTGGTTTTCTTTCGCAATTAAAAATTTAAATTTTTGCACACTCTGCAGTTACCTGCCGGGTTCTGTAGAACTGAGGTATGTGTCAGGGTTCTGGTGATTACATAATGAGCTGAAAACACTGCTCCTGGACAGAATCTGACCCAATTATCATCTAATAAAACATTACTTAAGCTATTATTAGTAATAGTTTTAATGTGTCCTGTTGTAACCTGCTGCTCCTTTATTAATATATAAACCGTATCTGGTGAATTTGTCCTTCACTAATAAATAAACTGTATCTGGTGAATTTGTCCTTCACTAATAAATAAACCGTATCTGGTGAATTTGTCCTTCACTAATAAATAAACTGTAACCGGTGAATTTGTCCTTCACTAACAAATAAACTGTATCTGGTGAATTTGTCCTTCACTAACAAATAAACTGTAACCGGTGAATTTGTCCTTCACTAACAAATAAACTGTATCTGGTGAACTTGTCCTTCACGAATAAATAAACTGTATCTGGTGAATTTGTCCTTCACAAATAAATAAACTATATCTGGTGAATTTGTCCTTCACGAATAAATAAACTGTATCTGGTGAATTTGTCCTTCACTAATAAATAAACTGGTGAATTTACAGAACTTTGTATTCTTCCCTTCATCATGTCTCTGTTGAGGCTCCTTAGTGAGGCAGCTCTTCTCATGTGGCAACAATTAAATATGAAGGGATGGGTTCAGGGGAAGGGGCGGAGCCTACTGAACCACCACTATACGTAATACTTGAGGACAATGCGAGCGTGTTTGATGAGTTCAGTCTGCCCTCACACTCGAGGCCTCCGTCTGATTGGACCAGTGACATTAAGACTTTCAGTCTTCAACATGACGAGAATGTTCAGATCACATGTTCACTTTCCCAGTCCAAATGAGAAACACCTGTGTTGGCACATCATTCCCGCACATGTTGGAGGCTGGGGTTTTTATCGGCCAGCCGGCTCGCTGATCTGCTCCAGCTGCTGAGAAACAGCTTCACTTTAAAAGGAATGTCAAAGCATCGTCAGTCTTTTTCCCACAACTTAAGTTCTGTGTTCAGATCAAAACCAGAAAAATAACCTTAACACTGCATATAAATACAAAATACTGAACAGATCTATAAATTAGATGTAGTGTCACAGAGATATCTAATAAGTATATACAGATCGTTCACCATAAACTGCTCTGTTGTTCTGGTGTGTGTGTGTGTGTGTGTGTGTTTGTGTGTGTGGGTGTGTGTGACCTGACAGCAGAGGGGTGAGGCTCTATAACGCACAGGTACCACATAGTGGCATCAACAGTGAGCCTGTGGTTCGGTTCCCGGCCGGCCGGACCTTCGCTGCCCGTCCCCTCCAGGTTCTGTGTCGACTCTGTTCTGTCTTCACAAACGGGCCAAACATTGACTAAAGGAAGCTGGAAGGTTGTGTGTTGATCTGAGATCTACTTCTTTCTCTGTATATACCTGCAGATATCCCTTCAGACAGCCTTGTCTCAACATGTCATGTGAAAAGAACACACCTCAACATGAAAGTAATACACATAAATAACAGGACTTTGTTACGCGAATGAGGCGTGATCAGAAGCAGCTGCATGTTCCAACTCTAACCACACGTTAACATTTAAACCGCTCTGACCGCCGGTCTACACTATAACCCATCCTCCAGGGAACAAAGTCTTCTTCACAGTTTCTGTCCCCGCTGCACAGAGACGCTGTCCTCTGTCCCTTCAGGACACGTTTAGTGTTTTCAGTCTCTTCGTACAGCGGCGACAACTTCACATCATGTCTCGTAGGGAGACACTTCTTGGACCTGTCATTCACTTCACAGACAACAGAACCTCCTGCACCTCATTGCCACCCCTCTGTCCTCCCTGTCCCCCTCTTCATCCCCCTTTCTGTCCTCTCTGTCCCCCCCTGTGTCTCTTCGGCCCAGTTTCAGAGTTAAGTCCAGGTTCTGTTGTTCCGCTCAGTGAAGTAGTGATGAACCACTTTTGTTTCCAAGAGCTCTCAGACATATTTATGTCCACAGCAGACGATTATCCAGTGAAGAGTTTCATAAAATAAAGATACAGATGTGTCACAAGTTTCCGTTCGTACGCCACCGGCGCAGTCGTGCCTCTTTTAAGTAGTCTCTCCGTGTAGCAGCAGTAAACATTGTCGTGGTAAATGAACGTATATATTAATATTTTTAAACACCATCAGCATCCAGGACGTCCTGTGTTATGTTTCGTCCTTGCAGGGAGTGATCATCGGGTCAAAGTGCTGTGCCATGAACATACTTCCTTCATGCCAGTGTCATCGTCACCTCGGTCTGTCACATCTGTGGAGGACAACATGAACATGTGGTTACCAGGAGATGTCTCACACATCACTGCTCCAGTAAAGACAGAGACAGGGACAAGACAGGAAGTAGAGGTGGACAGCGAGGATGGATGATTATTGATCTGAGACCGTTTCAACCTGCTATGTGTGTGTGTTAAGGGGGAAGGGTGGGCTGAGGGAGAACTAATCCCCCCCGAACACTAAACAGCCGATCAGAATCAGTCTGCGGTCACGAGTGTGTGTCTGTAACTCCAGAGCAGTGTGGGGGGGCCAACAGTGTGTGTGTGTGTGTGGGGGGGGGGTTCCGAGGTCATGTAGTGGGGTGGGGGTGGGGGGTGTCAGGGCAGGTCGTGGATCAGCTTTGTTCAGTGAAGCAGCAGCTCCAGCTTCTCTTGGTGGGTCAGAGTCTGAACTCAGTCTTTCATTCTGATAACACACAAGTCAAAACCAGGAAGTCAAAACCAGGAAGTCAAAACCAGGAAGTCAAAACCAGGGAATAAAATCCTGGAATCGTGACACGCGGAACATCTTCTTTGCTCTCAGTCACCTGGAAACCTGCTTTTACTCTACGTCAGTCTGCGCGTTTTCTACTGAACCAGTAAAAGTGGATTTTCAGGTTCTTCTCGTGTTCATGCTGAAACTTTTAGGAAATAAATTCTCAGTTCAACTTCAAAAACAATTCTACATGCAACAAAAAGCACCACAAATAATCTTAGGACACTTTACAGAGTGAAGACAGGACCTGACAAACAACCCAGAGGAACATAACAGCAATCTGACAGGAGCCACAGACGGGAGGAAAAACTGCCTTTTAACAGAAAGGAACCTCCAACAGAACCAGAACCAGACAACATTGGCCTTGACCGGTTGGAGAGCAGAGAGAGAAAATAGCAGCATGAAGACAATAAAACCAATAAAAGTCCATGTTAATCCACCAGCTAACTTTTTCTCTTTGCTGTGTCCAAAGACTTCATCTGAAAGGAGCAAAGTCTGTCCGCTGATGAAGACCATGAAAGCACTGGGAAAAGAGGAAGCAAGCTGAGGTTAAGTGAGGAACATGTTTCTGGGCCTCCACTTCCTCCGCTTCTCCTCTTAGTCTGCTTCTGTTGGAGGTTTCTTCTGTTAAAAAGAGTTTTTCAGTGGAGGTAAATGTTGAATCGTTGGTTTTCTCTCCATCATGCTGTAAGGTGTCGACCTTACAATGTAAAGACCGGATCTTACGGTGACTCTGTATCACCTCAGAACATACAACGTGGCTTATTATGGGATGGGCGGGAGGGGAGTGTCACGGGTTTCACCTTTAACCAGCAGAACTGCCTGAAAAATGGCATAAATGTAGGTTTCTTTGAAGTACTGAAGTTCCTGTGAAGGAGCTTTGTGGTCTGTTAGAAGTGGAAACAGATGTTTTCATGTTAAATGTTGTTGTGGTAGTTTTTCATTGTTCTGAGCAACCACAAATGAAATGACATTGAGCAACATTGTTCTGTGGTGGCAGCGAGTGGAAACCTTAAAACCAAAGTGACCAAACAACAGATACCACCAGAGGTCATTGAGAAAATATGGGAGAACGAATTCATCAAACCATTTAAAAGAATTCATATGAAGTCTGTTGGTTTCTGAAATAAAAACACTCTTCACCAAAAAAAAAAACAAACATTGAAAAGATGATTTTCTCTCAGCAGCTGCTGATGTTGATGGAAAGGTTCAAGAAAGAACTTTTTCTAAGATGTCATCTGAAGTCTGAGCTCATCAACTTGAATGTCGTACAAACAGATGGAATGCATTTCATCTTAAACATTCAGACTGGTTTCTAAGACGACACCAACACGTATGTGATGGTTCATCAACAGGAGACACTTGCAAGCACAAAGACGTACAGACTCCAACACAGCAGGACACGGCAGGGACAGGCATGCTTCAGGAGGACACAGAGCATCTACGCAGGGGGCAGAGCGGGGCAGAGACAATGGGGAGGGAACACAGGCTTTTCATCGGGACACGTACGGTCAACAAACCTGCAAGTTCTTTGGTTTAACTCAAGCTGCCTGGCCTTGCAGTCTAACTGCGTGAGTGTGCAGGAACATCTACAGGTGAGAGGGTCCTGCACAAACAAGCGCTTCCTTCTCTCTGAACAAGGCACACAGTGGCTGCAAGGGAAGCAGAAAGGAGAGACAGAGAGATCTAAGCTGCAGAGAGAGACTTCAGCAGAGAGAGAGCAGATGCAGACACACATGCACCCCCCTCCCTGATTGGCACCATGCTACCTGGATATCAGTGAACCCTCACCTGTGACATTATGTTTCATTCATTCCCCAAATGACTAGTGTAAAAATCTGTAAAAACCTTCCCAGACATCCAGTCTCAGTATGCAGCAACATGATCAACATTTAAATCTTGACTTTAAACTCTGGAGAAGGGAAGACGATTTCAGTTTTTATAAAATAACTTTCATCACTGTTAAACCTGAACTCTAGAGCCAACCAGACAAGACACCTTCTCCCTCTTGTTAATAAGACCCGTCGTGGTGCAACAAAGATGAAATATGAACACGATTTGGAGTCGGATTAGACATTACAGACTGTTACAGTGAGGTTTAGAGATGAAGGTCACATCATAGACACAATATGAAGATGTAGAAGAGTTCTGCTTTGTCTCTCAGCACACATCCCAGTAGCACCATCGGTTCTGTATCGTCCTGTATATGAAAACATGAGCATGGTAGCCCAAAGCACAACTTATCTACGACCTTCTCAAGGCTGCACCCGTCTGAGCGTCTGCACTGTAATACTGTAAATACACTGAAACTAAAGGAAGCGCATTCAACTGAGAAAAAATAATTAGGCAGCTTCGCTCATAATTATGACTTACAAACTCATAATTATGAGATCCAGATTTATTTAAGGTGAAGGAAGAAATATGCTGTCAGATTCAAACTTTCCGACTCAATAACTCAACGCTGGTAAAACCCAAATGAAGGTTATGTCCTACTGAAGGAAGGTAGATCCAGCTAGTTATCAATTTATTTTTTGGTGCTGTACTTTTCATACGGTACCGTCCCGCTTCCTGCAACAGGAAACAAACATCGATTGGCTTTTAACAATGTTTAGTTATTGACTTATTGATCCGGAAAGTTCAAATCTGACAATATCTAACTTTATCATAGTAGCCAACATTAATGCCAACAGGCATCTTGACTTTTCTCATAATTACGAGATCCAGATCTCATAATCATGAGATAGTAATTCATAATTATGACATAATAAGTTATAATTATGAAATAGTCAGTCATAATTATGAGCTAATCAGTCATAATTATGAGATGATAAATCATAATCATGAGATCTTGAGCCATATTTATGCAATTTAGCTGCCTAAATCTTTTTCTCATGTGAATGCAGTGCTCTTCCATTAAAACTAAAGGAAACATGTCAATAAATGAAAAGCTCAAAACAAAGTGCAGCACACTTTAAAACAGCCTTACAGCCATTCATCATAGACAGCAGCAGTGTTACCATAGTAACATAATTTTACTGCTACACAAACCGAGTACAGGTAACACTGACGACCTGTCAGACCTCCAGACAAAACAAGGCGGGAAAAAGAGAAGGGACACCTGAGCAGGTGAACAGACACACGCTGGGGTCAACAGCAGCAGAACATCAGATCTAATCTGTTTCTGCAGTAGAACGTGTTCTCTATGTCTCTGTATTAGAACATGTTATATGTCTCTATATATTGTATATACTGTGCATTTTTATATTTAATATTTTTTACTGTTATTTTATTACTTTCATGTATCTATAAATGCTGCTGTAGCGAAAAAATTTCCCCTTGGGGATTAATAAAGTACCTACCTATCTACCTACCTACCTACCTATCTATCTATCTATCTATCTATCTATCTATCTATCTATCTATCTATCTATCTATCTATCTATCTATCTATCTATCTATCTATCTATCTATCTATCTATCTATCTATCTATCTATCTAGTAGAACATGTTCTACGTCTCTGCAGCATAACATGTTCCATGTCTGTGTAGTAGAACGTGTTCTCCATGCCTCTGCAGTAGAACGTGTTCTCTATGTCTCTGCAGTAGAATGGGTTCTATGTCTCTGTAGTAGAATGTGTTCTCTATGTCTCTGCAGTAGAATGGGTTCTATGTCTCTGTAGTAGAATGTGTTCTCTATGTCTCTGCAGTAGAATGGGTTCTATGTCTCTGCAGTAGAACGTGTTCTATGTCTCTGGTTAGATATTGATCCACAGACTGAGTGTATCAGACTGAACACCTCCATGAACTGAACACACCCTCTTTACTGCACCTGTGCTCACCTGTCGCAGGTGAAGCAGCTGCCTACGTGCTCCTTGTCAGGTGGGCGGAGCTTATCTCCCTTCAGCCCAGTGATAAACCGATTGGACTGAGCTCCTGTTATCCAATCTCTCCTCCACCCATCCATCAGGTTTAAACCTGCTGAGCTCAGTTCAGCTCACAGACACTCCTCTCAGTTGATTAAGCAACCTGACCTCCCGCTGAGGAGCATGAACACACACACACACACACACACACACACACACACACACACACACACACACACACACACACACACACACACACACACACACACACACACACACACACACACACACACACACACACACAGTCAGCTGGGACACCTCCTGACTCCTCTGCAGCTCCCTGTCTCGTCTCCCAACTCATCCTCTATTTACAGCACTAAAAATATAAATAGGTTAACTGCATGACGCCTGCCGCTGTGATCGGGGGGTCAGTTTGTCCAC
Source organism: Brachyistius frenatus (assembly GCF_029030835.1). Taxonomy (NCBI): domain Eukaryota; kingdom Metazoa; phylum Chordata; class Actinopteri; family Embiotocidae; genus Brachyistius; species Brachyistius frenatus. The sequence goes on along the minus strand of NW_027210770.1, from coordinate 242,308 downwards.
CAGCTGGGATCAGGGGGTCAGTTTGTCCACCTGCAGTCAGACCTCACTGTTACAGACACTAGTGTAAAGTACTAGTGTCATAAAGAAGAACACTGAACGTGGGACAGCCCGTTAAAGATCAGGAGAACTCTCTGCAACTCCACGAAACACGACCTACACTCACCGAGCACCGACACATCGTTGTTGAAGGGAACGATGACATCATCTGTTCATAACACATCTGCAGCTCTGAATGCTGAAACGCAATCATGCTGTCACTACTGAAAATAACTCAAACACTTCCTCTTCCTGCTTCTCAGTGATATGAACAAAGATGGACACAGTGAGGGAAGGTGTGCGCTTCTGAAATGGAAAAGAAAACAACTCGTACTTACTATTCTTTCTTCGCTTGAACATCCGGTCGAAGCCTGAAAGAGAAGCAGGGATTATTGGTGATGTCACTGCGTCAGCGTGGCGGCATGTCAGAGGAGGTGAGCTCTTACCTGCATTCACACTTCTGATGTTCCGTGAAGCTTAAATGGATCGTATGCTGTGCTACCTTTGGTCTGAACTGTATCACCTGGAGGAGAGACAGACAGAAGAAGGTTTACATTCACACTTCATCACAGAACCGGACCGGAACCGCTCGGAACCGAACTACATCGACCCCTCAGAGCTGACTGTGTGGTCTGGAACCACTCAGAACTGAACAACATGCACAGGAAGCAACCGTCGCTGCGGGAGGCTGTAAACAACGTGAGCCGAAGTAAACATATCTGCCAAACCTGTCTAACAAGCTGCACATTTACTGAATGTACACAACAACAACAACAACAACAACAACAACAACAACGATAACAACATCAGAGGGGCGTTCTATGAAGCAAGCTCAACATATCCAGGCTCTCTTTGTCTGAGCTGCTCAACAAAGTGGAAACTCTCCGTCAGAGATAATTGGTACTACCACAGCTTTCTCTGTTAACTCCTGCGTTCACATAAAAGGGGAAGAGTCTGCAGCATCTGACCAATCACCAACCTGGACAAGTGTACTGACAGCTGAGTCTCACGTTTTAAAAACAAAGAGCAAACTATAATTTTAAAAAACTATAATGAAGTTAAACAGATAATCCAACTGAAAGCAGCACAGCTGCTGAATGATGAAGGATGTGGAAAGAATCTCAGACCATGTGAATGTGTAGCCGAAGTTAAAATACTTATAATATCACCATAAAGATCACAGGAAGATCGGACTAATTACATGAGCATATTTCATTAATCTATTATTAGATGTATTGTCATGACATGTATGAACATTTTAGTCTCATCATTTCACCTGCAGCTCCGAAGGAGTCAAACAGACCGAGGAGCAAATACGAAATAAATATAAAATCATAATTCAAAGCGAGAGGTAGGTTTACTGTCAGATCTTATAAGTACAAGTGAAAGGCTTCAGTGCTTCAATCAGTCCCCAGTTGTACGATGATATCAGTTAAAAAAAAACCACTACATTAATCTATCCCTCATAAAAATCACAGGGGAAAGACACAAGTTTCTCGGTCTCCGAACATTCAAAGTTTGGAGATCACAGCTACCACCTGCAGAAAACACGTCTTCCCACAATGCTTTGCGAGACGATTGCCGCGCGGGCGCACGCACTCACCTGCAGCGTGACGTTGCGCGTGTCCGTGGGTACGCACTCCATGGCCTCGTCGCTGCAGCAGCCTCCGCAGCGGGCCAGAACCACGCAGGACGGGATGTAGTTGTGTTCCGTGTCCTCCGGGTACTCGTGCGCGATGTCCACCAGAACCTCCCGCGGCTGACACATGCTCTTCGTGATGACTTCCGTGAAAGGGATGACTGCGAAACACGAGAGAGGGATCATCAGCCGCCGCTTTCACAATCAGAGACAAACGGGATTTATATTCATGGAGTAACGGATGAGTATTCCTATTTTATTTCAATCCTCAGTTTCCCAACAGCAGCAGACAGCAGCCGGGCTGCAGCAATCACACCGTGTCCCTCCGTCCCTCCCTGAGACCGGATCAAACGTGTTTGATTGTACAGCAGATTCTCTTTCTTTGTTGTGTTGAAATTGTGGAAATAAAAAAAAAAAAAGATAAAACATTTTTTTTTAGCACTACCTGATAATAGCTTCCTATGATAATAATCCTGCTGCACATGACAGAAATATTTGACTTTTAGTCTTTTTTCCTAAAAGTGACACAGCTGTTTGGAAAGGCGACTTTATGCCCCGATACTTTCAGCAGATTTTCTGTTGACAACAGTTTTTGTTGGAAAATTTTAGGAATTTTGCTAAATTGCAAACATTGTGGAGATTGCTTAAATTTGCTGTCATTATTGCATTTGCAAAATCCAGACTTCCTGGAGGGACAGCTGAGGAGGCAGAAAAAAAAACATCTGACGGCACATTTATCTGGTGTGATGGAGAATTTAACTTTGATTTGTGACAACTGTTCATGTTAAATGAGTTCATGTGGCGCTGACACAGAGTAAAAATAAAAATAACTCCCACTGCTGTGTGCAAACAGTGAAAGTTGAACTCCAACATCACCAGAAATTGCAATCATCCCATATTTAGAAGGAGACGACCCATCACATGACCATGTGACCAAAAGTCTAATAAGAGATGATTTTGTGATGAAAGTGAAGCAGCTGCGCAGACAGACGCCTCCTTCACTGAGATGGAGAAATCAAAAGTTTTAAAATCCCCTCAGCGGCGACATCACAGCACACAGTCATGGAGGACACGTGAAGATCACAAGCAGAGAGCTGGCAGATACACTCAGGCCGAAGCCACACAGACCACTGGCCTACCCTCACTGCTGCCCAAAATAATCCCTCCCACAGACTCGGCTCCCCCCGACCCCCCAGAACTCCTGACCCCTGATTGGTCAGAGCAGCCGTGACCTCCGTCACGGCGGCGCCAGGGTTCACCTCTGACATGTGACCCCGGGAGACCCCGGAGGCCGCTGGGAGTCTGAACGAAAATCTCCGACTGACTGTGGGCCGGTGGGCTTCAGGGTTAGATCTGATGTCATAATACCCGGGTGGCTCCTTTAAAGCTTTATTAAGTCTCTTATGAAGAATCAGTGGAATGTTGAGTAACAGTCAGAGGGAGTCTTCATCACTTCAGAGGAACACCTCACTGCTTCTTAATACACACTGACGTTGCAGCAACATTTGTTCCTCCAGATCTACAATGAATGACTCTGCAGATGTAAACTGACCGAGTTCCAAGACGGAGAGACGCTGAGGAGGCGGAGACGCCTTCTGTCTACACACTCAGCCTGGTTTACCTCCTCACTGGGGACAGAGGTCATACACTCAGCCTGGTTTACGTTCTAATGAAGGACAGAGGTGACATGTCGTACAACTCCAGCATTCAATCTGCCCCTGAAAATAGTCCCTAAAAAAACAGATGATATCTTCTGGTTTCAGTGGTGTTTAAAACGTCTTTTAAAATGGGATGTTGTTCACAAACATGAACGTCCATGATGAGTCTGGTGTCTAAGGCCGCTTCCATGAGCAGTGTGATCAATGTGTGTGACGCAGACAGCCTCCACAGCTCATAACGCGAGAGGCGGCTGAGTGATGCAGTTCGTACCGACTGTCTGTGTCTCTCTCCATCAGCAGGTCACCGCTCCAACCCTGAACTCAACATAATAAATCTGAGCATGGCCTCGAATCGAGGCCGACTGTTCTGCCCCGGAGTCACTGGAGAGGCCTTCACTTATTTCTCTCTCATGATAACTCTTGCTTTGAAATGTTCACCACTTTTATGGTGGCTCCAAAGTCCCACGTCAGACCTTTGACCAGTGGGAACTTGGACTCGTGTTCGCCCTACTGAGCTCGTCCTGCGGAATGAACAGATGATAAACCTGTCTGACATCATCTTCTTCCACTTACCCTCATTTTTACTCTTGTCCACTGCCTTGTTCAGACTGGCAGTCTGTAAGAGATGCACATTGACCACATGTTAATATTTATTGTATGAACTCACACACACATTCATGACATTTTTTTATTTTATTTTGCTGCTTTTCATGTTGTGAACCCTGTTTTAATAAAAACTAAATAATGCTGGATGTAAACAGACTCCACATATATCTGATTACTAAAATGGGCAGTTAGAGCTATTAATCCTGTCAAGTTAGAAACACGCAGACCGGAAAAAAGCTATTTCACCTTCAAAATAAAGGCACTAAAGCCTGTTGCGCCAACAGTTGAGTCAAATGTGTGAATCAAAAGATAATAAAATTACATTTTAAATTTAAAAGGTCAGCTCATTGTGTATTAATGTTTTAATCATTTGATGGTGAACATGGAGTCTTTTCACCATTATTCGTGCCTCCCAGTGCACGTCACACATCTGATGTCCACAGCACGGGGAAATGCTGCTGTGACAGTCTTTACGTCACTTCCAGTTTCAAACTTTAAGGCCTTTGCGAGTAAAAAGAAAAAAGCTCAGACTCTCACTTGATTCACTTCACTACGTTTCTTGCGGCGGAGCTTTATTTTGAAAGGAAACAGGAACCCACAGTTGTATGAATCGGAATTAGTGACAGACAAATGGAGACAGAGCTCTGTGTGATCTCCGCTGGCTGCTGCAACCGTCGTAGATATTGCGTGAGAAAGCGGGAACGATGAGGGCACAGCAGGGCGGGAGGACCCGGATCACCGGGAGGACAGATCCGGATCACCGTGAGAAAATACTGGACCCCGAGTGTGGAGGGCTTCAAACTACAGTCATCTCTGAGCCTGAGAGTTCTCAGCAGGCAGAACTCCATTCAGAAAATTGGCACTTTAAGATCGTGACCTGGCAGCAATAATAACAAAATTGAATTTTCTGAGAATTCTTCCATCCGGATCACAGATTTTCATTCAAATGACACCTTTTCTACCTCTGGATGTTCCCGCTAAATTCAACACTTCACGGTCAAATTAAACAAGTGTCCTCCTCATACTTATTTTCTGTCTCTAATAAAGCTGTCCAACCTACACACTCTCTTCATTAAAAGAGGAGGACTGTTCAGTTTCCGATGAAGACTTTTAGATTGACAAAAAATGTTAGAAGTTTAAATTCATGAACAAATCTGTTCCAGATTCACTTCAATATATTTTTACTGGAGCACATTATTTCCTTCGGTTCATTCTTAAAGGACAAACACGTGTTAGTTCACCTGAATGAGAGAAGAGCAGAAGTAAAGACTCACCTGTACAGGCAGGTGAAGCACCGCTGCCAGCAGGATGTGTACCAGACTGACACCAAAGTTCATGGTTGGAAATCCGCACGTTGATCCTGAAACCTCTGCGCTCGTTCAGGAGTCAAAAATAAGAACAACGTCTACGTCACAACAGGCACGAGGTCAAAAATAAAAGAAATATTACAAAAACGCGGCAAATGTTGGCTATAGTAAAAACAGATCCATGTCTTCCACGCGCATGTGGCCCGTTCACAGGGACCCCTGGAGAGCGTCCCAGCAGCGATCCATTGTAAACCTTCGCGTCCAACGAGCCCACTCCGCAGACAAAGACACTACGAGGGCCTCTAGATCCACACAGGAACCGGGACTTCAGGATCCGGAACCTCACGAACCGGGACCTCACAAACGGGGACCTCACGAACCGACCGGTCCTCCGTAGTGGAAATGTTGGAACGTATCAACTCCCCAACTTTACGCGCAGGTGTGTGTCTTTACGCTCATTGATCCCACAACAGAAGGTGTGTGTCTCTGCGTGTGTAGAGGCCGTTTGTCGGTATAAACCCTCTTCCTCTCTACGGTGTTTCTTCCTCGGTGTCCGGTGCCTCCTCTTCTCGTTATGAAGTCTTCAGGGGAATCCTCCACGTCATTCGCTAACCCGCTCCTCGGTACCGGCCCGTCTTGCGCTCCGTGCCCTCTTCATGCGTTATTAAAGGTTTGTGGGCATCAGCGGGAGCAGGGCTGAGGGGGCGGGGCGGGACGGCGTGAGGAACCAATGGCAGAGGGGGGGGGGAGGTAGACCGGCCTTCAGCAAAATGACAAATTCACAAAAGCAGGAAAAAAGGAGCAAGCTGCGAAATAATCAGCACGGAGGGGTAGTTGTTCATCAGTCTGTGAACAGCTTCCTCCTGGTTCATATAAAACACGTTTTATTCCCAACAAACTATATGAAACTCTTTTTATTCCCAACAAATTATATGAAACTCTTTTTATTAACAATAAACTATATGGAACTATTTGTATTCATCACAAACTGTTTCATATAAACTATATATATATATATATGTGTATATAAAGCTTGTACTGATCAGATGTTATTATGCTGTGATTGAAGTTGTCTTCTACTTTTGTTCCTCATCCGTTTTAAGTATTACACATTCAATTATCAACATGGATTAATAACAAAATCAGCAACTGAAAACAATTTTTATGTTTGTGTTCTTGTAAAGGAATATTTTTTTAATTAACACAATAAACACAGACTCTAATCAACATAGTATGTGATTACTTAGTAATCATCATAACAATTCATTCATTTGTTTTCCAACTTATTCCTGTAAAAAGAAATATGAAGCAAAGAGCAACAGTGATCTGTGTAGCACGACATGCAACTAATCGAGCTCTGCATCGAGCTCACCTGAAAGGAAGGAAATGAGGTTAACACAAGCAGTGGAACCACCTGCCATAGAATTGCATGAGAACACTCATGAGGTTCACCAGCTTTCTATCATTATCAACAAAAGTAAAATATAAAAAGGGGAAAAATCCACTTACATTCCTCAGGGACACAAGGCACCTTCACCACCGTGACGGATTGTTGATTCATCTTACCTGCTGGTCTCAGATGAGGCAAGTAAGGCAAAGAGGTAGAGTTTGTTTATAGGTAGATGATGGAATCATTCAAGGTAAAGACCGTGGTGACGGTCTGAGTGATGTCGAAACAGATCAGCGGAGAGACTCAGCGGAGCATCTCTGTGACGGCTTAATGGAAACCAACCAGACTGCTGGAGGGAGAAGAGAGGGAGGAGGGAGAGGAGGGGTCGGAGGTGTTATCAATATTTTGAACAGAGGAAGATAACGCTTGTCCCGTTGTGATATGTACCACCTATTCTAATTAAATCCAGTCCTAAATAAATTCAAGAGTTGGCAGCCTCCTGCACGCTTTCAGCAGCTCACCGAGACGGATGTCGGCCTGAGAAGACAACTCCTGAAAAACTGACTGATCTGAAGTACAGTAAATTAAAAAATATGCTGCTCAGCTCTTCAGACAGAATCTACATGTCCTTCTTTGTAGAAGCGAGTCAGGCTTGCTTGTTTGTGTGGGGGAACACCAGAACCACACTGTTCTGGGAGATGATTCCTCTAAACCCAGTGTGGGAGCAGGCCTGGTTCATGAGTGGGCTGCAGCTGGGAGGGATGGTGGGATGGTTCCAGGTGAGAAGTAATTAGCTCAAGTGTTTGGTGTTAACTGATGACTCTGTCTACTTTATATTAGCAGTAGTGGACCAGGACACACCAGCTCACTCTGGAACCAGAACCCAGAGTTCAAGTGTGAGCTGTGTCCTTTGTCTGGAAGAGTACTGAGGCTCAACAACTGCATGCAGCTCTACAGAATGTCACCTTGAGTTAATGAATGAACAGTGTGGGTCACGAGGAGGCTGTAGAGTGTGTACTGTATGTGTTGCTAGGCTGCCTCTCTCTGACCTGTCTGAGGGGACATGATATCCTTCCCTGCAGGTCTTCGTCAGGATCCTGCTTCAGAACGTTTATCTGCGACAATCTGCTCTTCTCCGTCTGTGTCTCTTCAGTCTGATATGTGTTGCACTGCACTCTGATATTGTGCCAAATTGAACATGAGTTATCAGTCCAGCCTACTGTATCCTCAGACAGTCTGTGGCATCTGCCTGATGTACTGTACAAACTGTTTTAATCAGCTTGTGATAAGTGGTTGGACAACAAGTTAAATGCTTTGGGCTGATATCTCTGATCTCCATGACAGTGTCTTACTGTTCCCTCACCCAAACTCTACAAGCATTCAGGTCAGATCTGCAGTATGTTCGAACCCTCAGCAGAGCTTTGCTTCACAAGACCTCTCACATGCTTTCTGCCAAATTATGAAGTCCGGATGGAACTTGCAGGGGAGTCACAGTGATAGTATGTGCACATGCAGAGGCTGGAAAAACCATCAGGGCGTACTCCTGCTGCATGAGGAGGGCACAGTGAGGGAGGTCAGCGAGGAGAGAGTGTGATTACAGGGAGTTCCTCTCTGCTGTGATGTAACCTGAGGTAGAAGGTTGAGGAAAACACCAACACATCTTTTAGTTTGGAGATTTAGACTTTAATTGAAGAATAACAAGACATCATGTCTGTCAGATCCTCCCTGCTGATCACACAAAATCCCACTGAACAACACATTAATGAGCACACACACACACACACACACACACACACACACACACACACACACACACACACACACACACACACACACACACACACACACACACACACACACACACACACACACATAGGCTCATTTGTCACCCTGTAATTTGAAAGTTGGCTAAACAGAAGTGTAAAACTGCATATTTAATATTTTCATCCTGACACTGTGTTAAATGACAATCTGAAAACACTGTGACGGAGAATTATCAGTTACATCTGCAGCTCCCTTCAGCTTTTTTTTTTTGATCACATTTACCTGCATATCACCAGACAGCTGACAGACACAGGAAGAGAACAGCTGGTAAAACATAGTAAAGCATTCAGCATCTAATGAGCCAAATATTCCCCTCAGTACTTGTCAGAGACAGGAAACAGAGCTCTCCTTGTTCAGAAAGCAACACAGAAGTAACCTCAGTGCTCAAGTTTAACATTAGCAGCGCCCAAGAACCTCTTCTGTTTTGGTTAACCATGCCACCACAGTGGACCACTGATCTGGACGTGGATGCCAAATTCATATTCATTTCTTCAGTCTGCTGTTCAGGAGCTCTGTGTGTCTCATGATGTCTCTCTTACATTTGACATTTAGATTTAAAATATCATGACGCCTTGAAATGTCTCTTAGATAACCATCAGGGTGCTGAATCAGTCGGCGATCATTAACTTCCTCTTTGCAGGAGTGTATCTGAATAACAAAGCTGCTATAATGGCCATAAGGAGTAAACACTTCTTGGTGGAAAGCTTTCTTTACTCCAATCAGCCTTTTGCTCATTTGGACACCCTTCATCAGCCTCCTCAGCCCCCTCAGTCTACAACCATCCCTGAGGCAACATCACATTGAACAATCCGTTAATCCTTGAAGTCAAATGGAAATATCACAAATACATGTAAATCCTTTCTATTGCTTTAAATGAATGCAAAAAAGCGCCCAAACAATAGAGTCAGATACCATTTCAAGAGGCTTTCTTGGGTTATGCGAATGGCTCTCCACTTCCACTCCCAAAGCACAAATGAAGAACACAGTTGTTCCAATACTTAGATTCTGATTTCATTTCCAATCAATTAAATTGGCCTTCTCCATTCATCTACAGTAAATGACTGACAACGACAAAGACATCTTTCTAAATGTACTGAAAATCCAAAACTGAAATCTTACATTTACATAAGTATTCAGACCCTTAATCCACTCGGTTACTTTGTCCTGGATTGGTCTCTATTTCTGGAGCTTTGCTGACTTGGACTTAATGGCTTATATTTTGGTCACATATTCATTGTAAATTGTGGGACCTTAGCATAAAAAAAATTAAATCTCTTTGTTATAGCAAATTATACACCGATTCAACATGCCTTTTAATTTAACAAATTGGGACAGAGACGTTTATTTGAAGATTTTTAGTCAGGAGTGCGTCACAGAAACAACACTGGTGAAAGTTACAAGTGATCTTCTCATTGCCTCAGACAATAGCTCATCTATCCTGCTGGATCTCAGAGCAGCTTTTGACACCATTGATCACAATATTTTATTACTGAGAGCAGGGCGTGTCGTAAGGATTAAAGGAACTGCATTAGACTGGTTTAAATTATTACATTTATTTATCAGATAGGTTGGAAATGTCAAAATTTGACTCTGATTTACACAAAAGCTAGTTATAAAGCTCCACATGAATACACAGATTTTCATTGCTATGCAGATGACACCCAGCTATATTTATCTATAACACCAGATAAAACTTCAGTTAGTAAAACTTCAAGCAACTTCAATATAGAATTGCATTGGCCTCATGCACCATGGTGAGAAACCTTGGATTACATTTTTTACCAGCATATGTCCTTTAACCCACACATAAATCAGGTCCAAGGACTGCATTTTTCCACCTGCACAGATTGTCAAAATTTTAATTTCCACCTTGCAGTTGTATGCCTCCACCAACCAGTCAATGAATGTCTGTCCATTTCCATGTCCTATGATATACAACCCTGTTTTCAAAAAAGTTGTGACACTGTAAAATGTAAAAAAAAAGAAGAATATGATAATTTGCACATCATGCTAGCCCATATTTAATTGAAAATAGACCAAAGACAAAATATCAAATTTTGAAACTGTGAAATTTTATTGTTTTATCTAACAAATATGCTCATTTTGAATTTGATGGAACCAATACATTTTTTAAAAGTTGGGAAAGGGTCAACAAAAGACTGAAACGGTGATATAACACACACACACACAAACAAACAAAAAACACCTGGTGGAACATCTCACAACTAATTAGGTTACCTGGCAACAGATCAGTAACATGATTGGTATAAAAAAGAACATTTCAGAGAGGCAGAGTCTCTCAGCAGTGAAGATGTGGAGAGGTTCACCAGTCTGTGAAAGACTGTGGGCAAATAGTGCTAAAATTTAAGAATAATGTAAAATTGCTCAGAATTTGAGGATTTCTTTGTCTGCGGTACATAAAATCATACAAATTCTGAGAATTTAAAAAATGTCAGGCGGCACTGCATTGAAAGTAGTCACTATTCTGTGGTGGAAATCGCTGCATGGGCTTAGGAACACTTCTGAAAGCCATCGTTTGAACACAGTTCATCGCTGCGTCCACAAATGCAGGTTAAAACTCTCCAAAGAAGAAACCAGATAGAAACATGATCAGAAACACTGCCACCTTCTCTGGACCCGAGATCATTGAAGATGGACTGAGGTGAAGTGGAAAACTGTTCTGTGGTCTGATAGATCACAATCTGAGATTCTGTTTGGAAATCATGGACGCTGCATCCTCCAGGTTAAAGAGGAGAGGGACCAACCAGCTTGCTATCAGCACTCAGTTAAAAAGCCAGCATCTGTGATGGTACAGGGATGCATTAGAGCACAAGGCATGGGTAGCTTGAACATCTGGAAGGAAGCATTAATGCTGAATGATATATTCAGGTTTTGGAGCAACATATGCTGCCATCCAGACAACGTCTCTTTCAGGGAAGGTCTTGTTTATTTCAGCAGAACAACATCCAACCATATTCTGCACGTATTCCAACAGCATGGTTCTCTAGTAGAAGAGTACGCTGATAAACTGGCCTGCCTAAAACTCTTAATTAAATATTAGTTTACCTGATTTGCAAATCATCACAATGTGTTTACTTTTTGTTTTCACATGAACACCTCGTGAATGAAGCTCATTGCTTCAAGCCAAAGATTTTCTGAAGCATTTCAAGGGTCTCTGTTGATGATTTGGAGTTTGACTCTGCTCATGTCAGGTGACTAATGCTGCGATTTATCGTAATAGAAACAAAATGGAATTGAGCTAAAAATCGTTCCGACCCGTGGTTTGAAATGGGAAGTGAATGGCGGTCTCTTGCACTTCAATCTGAACTGCGGCACTTCTCCGGGACACTGTATTGTTGTTATGTATAAAATAACTAGAGGCTGATCAACTATAAAACGTTACTGTGGTCATAATGTGGCCGGGCTTGTGTTTAGGAGGAGAACAGTCTTTTTTTTTTTTTTTTAAACCATACTGTGTAACAATGGATATGGCCCTGCTAATAGTTACACCCTATAAGAAAACCCTTCTATGACTTATTCTAGAAGGCAATTACAGATGACACATTTTTTAATTTAATTTACTTTAATTTAATTTGATTCATGGTGACGTGTTAAGTTAGTAAAAGTAACTGCTGAGTGCAGCAGGGAACCTTTGTCCTCCGTCATCTCCATCTTTCTACCTTTTTTCTGTAAACTTTTAAGAGAAATTTGTAATAATCAGTCTTCATCAGGAAGACAGAGAATGTGGGACATGAATACCAGTATTTAAATTGCCCTCAGACATTATATAATTATATAATGCATTATATTTTAATGGATTACGTGACTACGAGGGAATATTGATATCATGCATGGCTTCATTGGTTGATGTAAGCCAGAGCACAGCGACTGCTCGCATGCCTTTGACTGGCGTTTTGAATTGTGTAACATCATCCCACTGAAACAGATGTTCCTTTAGGTTCCTTACGTCTCACTCTGTACCATGCTGCCTGTCTGCTGAGTGAACACAGACAACTGAGCTTTCTTGTGACAGATCATATGCGTCACACAGACAAGTTAAACCACCAAAGAGATAAATAATTAAACTCCGAAGACTCCTGAACACTAACATGTTTTGTCTCAGTGGAGCTGCTCTCATGCCCGACATCCGTAAGCCCTGTAGGATTGTGACCTAAAAGAGCTCTTTGCATTGATTCACGATTGTGCTTCACAACACGGCCTTCACTTTTTGGTTTCAGGAAGTAATAAAGTGCTGGTCTTCACAGCCAGAATCACCTTTCCCTCCTTTAACAGACTGATTTTCTGCTTTTGGGTTGATTCACTGTATCTATCATCATTGTTGATTCACAACACAATTATTTTTTATTACAATCCATGTTTTTGGCCATAGGATATGTAAAAAGTAATCTCAAGTAAAGTAAGAAGCCTCTGGTGCTGTAAGTCCAAGCTTCATCAAAACGAAACAGACAAAACTCTAGGTCACCATTCACAGATACGGGAAAACAGAAACAATATGAAGAGAGAGAGAGAGAGAGAGAGAGAGAGAGAGAGAGAGAGAGAGAGAGACGATAATGAGGAGAGATAACGCCAGACAGCTTGGACACTCCTCAGGTAGGGGATAAAAGAGAGAAAGAGGTTACGAGTGAACTCTTTAATGAAAAAAATAAAACAATTTTCATCAAACTAGGCACAGCGTAAACACAAAGTTGTGTGGCCAAGTTTTTATGTAATTGTTGAACATTAATACAAGTAAATCTGTAGCGCAGCGTGGAGCCGTGGTAAAGTAGGAGGAATAGATAATCAGGTGTGTCACAGCTGACTCCCATAATGGCCAATCAGCCTCATCATCTGATGCTCACCGCAGTGGAGGAAGAAGCGACCCAAACAGTCTCAGCTGTGCCCGTCAAGGGTTGTTGGGGTGTCGAGGTCGGCATATCATGAGATGCATTGGAAATTTAACTCAAAACTTTGTTTGTGAACAAAGAACGCTCATTCATTATAGTGGATGCTGAGTATGCTGGAACCATGTTGAGGAGTGAGCAGAAGTAAATTACACACATTTAAAACCCCCCAATGCATTTATTAACACCACTGATGAAGAGCATTCTGCTCCAAACTTCACAGATGTTGTCGCGTTAATAAAGAAACTGCATCGGGAACTTTGAGAGTAAAACATTTTATTTCCAATGATTAATTAAGTGACCTGTGCTATCATGTGTGAATTAACCTAACCTTTTCAACAAAAAAAAAAATTGGGTTTTAATTATTCATGTGAGTGGGATTAAATATGTAGAACATCCACCGAACCTGTGTTTGTGTCAGGTTCCCTGTCTGACCCTGTGTGTTTTGACCTTTGTTTCCCCAGATCTCCTCTCCTCAGGTGTGCTGTCATTCCCCTGTTTATTGTGGTGTGCCATGTGCTTTGTGTTTTGGTCTGTGTCTCTCCACTTCCTGTCTCCAGAAACCTCCCATGGCCACGCCCCTGATCAGCCTGAACAGCTGCTGACAATCCTCCACCTGATTACCACCTGCAGGTTGACACACCAGTTCCTCATCACACAAATCACCTCAAGACACTATATCAACCCTGGTCCTGCAGTCCGAGGGTGTTGGTTCATTACGTCTACTCAACTGGTGTCAGGCTGCCACAGATACTGTAAGTGTTGATCCTCCATTTGGCTCTGACCACAGTTTTTGTCTGCCTGCCTTCAGCAACCCATCAGCTAGTGATGGTGAGATGAAGCCTCATGAGGCATCGAACCACTTCAGCCAATTGGTTCGAGAAAGGGTTCATTTCTGGAAGCTTCATGTGCACACGAACCACCTACTGGCCAAGTGTATAATCACAGGCAGCTGGATCTGAACCACATAATGTGATGCATTGCATTTTTGTGTCTGTTATGGCTGTTGGGAATGACTATGAATTACAAAAATGTATGACCAAATAATTTCTGTACATAAATTGTCACATATGTGCATAATAAAATATTTTTTGAATGTATTCTGTGTGTGTAAATGTTCCCAAAATGGTAGTATCATATGATATGGCAGGTTGTGTAATCATGTTTTTCTGTCACTTTAGGAAAATGGCATGGGCTTAAGCAGGCAGAGGACAGTGGAAGTGCTTGTGGAACTAGGAAGAGGGGACTGAATATGCTTGTGTAACTTGGACAATGATGTACAGGACAGGGGACATTTTATTCATTTTTATTCAGAAATAACAGTTTCTCAACAGTTTTTGGTTTTGTGGATGTCCACATGTCAGAAGTAAGGCTAACAGCAGCCACCTTTTCCACTTTAGCCTTCTCCTTCTCCTTCTCCTTAGCTGACTCATACTTGGCCTCCACCATGGCCTTCAGAGCCTAAAGGAAAAAATACATAGTGCTGAACTGTGAGACACAATAAAGTACTCATTTGTTTCATGCATGCACCCATACATACCTGCCTTGTAGGGAGGACATAATTAGGATCCAGTTTGGACACAAATGCCCTGAATCCAACATCATCCACAATACTGAAGGGCTGTGTGTCCATCATCACTATCATGGAGACGAGGGCTTCATCCAGCTCTTGTTTTCTGGTGGCTGGTTAAAAGAGAATAAATACAGTGTTTGTTACCTGTCTTTATTTGCACAATAAACAAAAGTGAACAGGGAAAAATTGTGATGGTGCATTTGTAATATTGTAATGACTTACCTTGGCTGGGTGAAGCTCCAGTTTCCTCCTTATTCTCATGCAAGGCACGGTAACGCCTCAGCATGGATGAGGTGTTGTTATTGTACCCCAACTCCTTGGAGCACAATAAACACCTCACCTTTGAATAAAATAAGAAACTGTGAAAAATACAGTTCTTAATAAGCAAACCTAATGTGTCTGAAATAGAGTTAGATTTAGCTTACCTTATTAGGAGTTATCAAATCAAAGTGTTCCCACAGGGGAAATCCTCCTCTTCCTGGCTGGCTCCATCTTATCACCTCCTTCTCTCCTCACTCTCCTAAATCTCCAAACTATCTCTCTCTCTCTAAACTCTCCAAACTATCTCTCTCTCTCTCTAACTTCTCCAAACTATATTATCGCTATCCAAACTATCCAAACTCTCAACTGACCTCAACTCTCCACCAACAACCCACATTTTGAACGGAGCCTGAGGGGTTTATATTGCTGTCAAACCTCCCGGCAAAATCTGAACCACTTCCCGAAGCAGTCACGTGGTACAGCCGGCAGCGAGGCTTCGGACGTCATCATTTTTGGCTCCTCCCCTAAATGAAGCAAGCCTCGACACGCGCTTCGAGGAAACGCCCCCTCCATTACTCGACACACGCTTCGAAGCGTTGGCACATCTCGTAACATCACTACCATCAGCGTACCTGCAATCTTCTTGACCTGTCCCCTCGTCTTTTGCCTTCAACTCTCACCTGTTGTCCTGCTTCATCCACGGAGATCGTCACGGACATCAAGCCTGATCCTTCCAAAGTCCCGCCTCTGGTTCCTCCACATCTGTCTCACGGCTGTTCCACCAGTGTGTTTCGGACTCAGCCCCAGCAGAAGAACTCAGCCCTGTCTCTGTCTGCCCCTGCTGGCAAACTCTACTGTTAAACCTTTACACACAGTCTCACCTCAGAAGAGACTGGATTATCCAATGAAACTCCATCTACAACTCCTGTTAACAATAAAATATTCTATTTTATTCTCACCATCTACACCTCTGGTCTATTGGGTCCTATCCTCAACTCCCCTGACAGTTTGATTCTGGATAGATCTGTTCATGTGTCTCTGAACACTGAAGCCATTAAGATAGCACCCCGTCGGCTGCGTTGCACTTAGACCTGGTATGAGTATGCATGCGCATATATACACACACACACACACACGCATATATACATATTTACATATTTCGATTATTAGTGTGCAATCACTTCTGTGTAATCATTTCTTTCTAGATGTAAATAATGGGTTCTCCATAACATTTAAACTTTTTTCCAGTGGAGGTTTTCTTCCTTCTCCCATCATTCATTTATGTTTCAATTGTACACTATTACATGTATTAAGATAACGCCAAGATAATCTGAATAAGGAAAACAGGTATTAATGCAAAGTGTGTAAATGATGAAAGTGTAAAAACCAGAAGAGTCAGACTTACTGACAGCTCTGGTGTAATTACATCAGCTGTTAAATAACAATTTAACAGCTGATGTAATTATACCAATTCCTGCCTCGGTCAGCTGACTGTCAACTGGAGAATGTTTATATTGCACATTCCAACAATTCATTCACATGATAGTTGTAATATGCTCTCTCCTCTCCCCATTTTTTATCATGTTTACATAAAACTTATCAAAATAAGTCGTACATACGAAAAAAAAAGAAGTCATTTTTGGCTCAACACCCACTAACTGTCATCGACTCGCATATAATACACGACAGTTTCTTTACAATAACTCGTTAATGACACCATAAAGTCCACTTTGTATCCCCGCCTATCTTCAAGTCTTCTGCAGGAGAGGAACGGAGGCTGAGATGGTGGTAGGCTTGTGGTGGGTCGGCAGAGTGACTCGGCTTCGTCCAAACTTGCACTTTCCGTACAAAACCTCTTGAATGTTGTAAGACTTTCCTCATAGTCCTCGAGTTTCTTGGAGCACTCGTCAGTTATGAGGACAACGTCTCCTGGGATAAAATCCGATCCATTTGTGTCATTCTTCAACTTAAGGTACGTCCTCCTTTATCCATTGCTTCAAAAAACAAGTCGGCCTCGTACCCTACCCGACGCCACGTCTTCTTTCTCAACAGTTCCTGGGTTGAACGCACCAGACGGAAGGAACGGGGTGTGATTCAAGCAACAAAAGATGGTGAGGTGTAATTGATTCCACATCTCTAGCATCATTAAACACTTTGTTGGCGGGGCTGTCGATGATGATGGCCTCCACTTCACAGACCAGTGTGGTGAGTCCTTCCCTCTCCAGCCTGTGGTACCGTGTGCGGCACTGGGAGAGTGTCTGTCGGGTCCTAATTGCCTTCCTAAATTTCCCACATCCCAAATGCTTGAAGATGTGCTGGATGAAGTAGAACTGTGCTGAAATTGAGGTCTTGTGTTTTGGGGTCTGGATCGGATGTCATTGCAGGCTGTCAGTAACACCATCAGCACTTTGATTTGAAACAACATCCTGAGCAGACCCTTGAAGTGCCTCCTGTCTCCAGACAGTTTATTCACCTTTATGTTTGGTGTTTGTTTACAAATGTCCATATTTGGATGAACCTATTCAGGTAACGGAGTTGTGCTTCATTATAAACCTCATTCATTTCATGAATTGAGTCTCATCCATCTAATGTCCTGAATCAGGTGTCAGTATTTCAGTGCTCATATTCATGAATAATGCTCAGTTTTTCTAGCGGTTACTTTTTGGCTTTAAGAATAGCTTCTTCGTTTTTCAGAGCATGTTTGCAGGTAAAGCCTGGCAACTGACAATCCAGCTTTCAGTGTTCCACCTTTAGCTTAGCTCAGGTGAGAGGACCGACTATTGTCTTGAGGTTTAACTTTTTTTGGTTTACCAGAATTTTTAGACACATTAGGAACGAGCCTAACGACCCGTTTGGATGTGGTATACCATTGAATCAATTTTCACCACTTTCTCCTACTCCTTGGAATTAAAACTCTCCCATTTATCAAAAAAATCTATCACCCCCTCCACATCACAGTATTTTTTTTTTGTCTGGGTCAAACACTCCTTGATGCCATCAGTCGCTTGGCCTATCCACAAACACAGAGTATTTATCACTTTCCAAACTTTCCAAGATCCTTAATTCTTGGTTCAACTCCAGACAACAACACCCTTGTTTATGAATATTTATTCATTGTTGTCAACCTTTTGCATGGCGCATTTGCATTTATCGGGACAAATTTTCTACAAATATCAGAAATTTCCCACTGCAGTATATTTTTTGAATGCATCATTGTGGTGATGTGATTGCTGATATTCATCCAGGAGGAACACTTAGATTCCTTCATAACACACGAAAGTAAGATGGAATTGATTGAAGTGACTGTTTTTTGTTTTTTTTAAGTTCACGGTACAAACAATCCTGGTAAACATTAATTACATCCATCTTTATAAACCAAATCAAACAATCAGAGAGAATTTGGCGTAAATATAAAACATTTCCCGTGTATTATTTCTCAGTCTGCATCCTTGGTGATGTGCTCTGAGCAGTGGGATCCAGCTGGGTGGTCCACTGTCCCACCGAGGCTCAGACAGACGGGAATACGTCCTGGTGTCCGGCTCCATGGGTCTGCCCAGGGGAATGCAGGGACTGTCCACAGAGACACAACCTCCAACTCTCTCCGGTCTATTTAAGTCACTGTGCTGAGCTGGATGGCTGCAGTGGTGTTTGTACAGAACTACAGTCGTTCTGCACACAGTCCTTTGTAAAGCTACTGTCGACCTGTTTCCCCTTCTTCTTTCTCATTTGTACGTTTTCAGGAGTCTGGAGACAATATCTATTCTAACAACACTTATCAATGCCAAATCCTGAAATGGCGAAGAAATAATAGGAGATGTTTGAGTGAGTTTGAGTTACGATACAGCAGACTGATCCAGGGATGCTCCTTTGTCCTTGAGCTGGATGAAGATGTAAATCCAGCCTGTGAGCTGCAGCTAATCTGCTGAGGAATGGTTTTTCAGCGAGTATATGGGGGTATATTACTGCTACAAGTTCAGTTTGAGAGCACCATTTCTTGTTTTCATAATCGAGTGTTGTAATTTCCGCTCTCAAAAGTCTCCACTTGGACTCAAGTAGTCGCTGCTCCTCGAGGATCTCCTTCAGTGTAGATGCACTGTTTATTACACACATTTCTTTTGCTCCAGTTGAACCCCTCCTTCTTCACTCAGACTGCTTTTTCTTCGTTCACGACGATTCTGCTCAGATCTCAGCTGGCGCTCTGAGACTTTTATGAAATGACCCACAAATTGAAAGAGAGTGACTGATGGAAGTAAGGCACGTACATGAGGTGATGCTTTTGTTAAAAGTGCAAACAGAATGTGTTGATGGTGTAGAAACACGACTGTGCAGAGACAAAACCCATCGGAATTAAGTGAGGTTCACGTTTGCGTGTCCCATGTCTTCCTGCATGTGATCCTTGAAGGTGAAATCACACAGATGGGACCAGTTAGCATATGATTGACGAGGAGTGTCTGACCTGTCACTTGGTTGTAACACAGTTCTTTTACCAAAATGCAAACAACACAGGTTTTGGAGTAAAGATGAAAACAGTTGTTTTTTTTCTAGTGTTAGCATAATGATCAGGTCAGCTGGAAAAATTCAAACTGTGTTCGGCAATTTCAGCCAAAATCATTAACTTGAACGGCAATAGAGAAAACTCTGCTTTGGTATGTTTACCTGCAGCCCGTACTTTACAAGATGTTAGCCTCTGGCCCATTTTTTTTTAGAATTGCGTCCACGTATTAGGGGGTCGGCTTGTGGTGGCAGCAAGTCGAGCAGTCTGCGGCTCTCAGGCCAGTTTTACAAATGTTACAAATTTATGGAAATGACGTTGGAGACAACTAATGGCACTGAAAGAAGGATCAGTTCATGGTAACTGCACCGGTGGACGTTCCTGCAGTCGGTGATAACACTGCACATTTTAGAGTGGCCTTTCATTGTAATCAGCTCAGACTGATTACAAATCTGTCCAATAATCCGGCCGTTGAATCATGATGAGCCACACCTGTAATATGGACGGATTATCTTGGCAAAGGTGAAGCGTTCACAAAGGGCTTTTTATAAATATGTGAACAAAGTTTGAGAGAAATAGACTTTTGTGTGCATCAAAAAAGTTTGAGAATCTTTTAATTCTACTCGTGGAAAAGTGTTGTGAGTCTGCAGCATGATAAACATTTCAATCCACTTGTGTTGCATTAAACTTGAGGTAGCTTGCCTCCAATGTTTTAGCACATGGCACTCAAGTGTGAGTGCAACAAGGTTGTCAAATTAGTCTCATAAAATCATTAACCTTTCTATAGTTCAATATTTTATAATCAAACTACCAAATTTAGAGATGGTTGTTTGGTGTAAAATATGTCTTTAGTTCTTACATCTCTCTTGTAACTGATTCCCGACTCAAACAAACTGAACATCTCCGTCAGCAGTACGTTATTCAGAAATCTTTCCATAATAATTTAATGTCCTCATGTCCCCCACTCTAACTTTGTCTTCATTTTTACAGCCGCTGATGTTTTTGGAAAATTTCAGCAAAATTTCTCTGCATACTTAAAGCAGGTAGGAAACTTAAACAATCAACACATTTCATGCAGACATGCGTGTTTGGCTGTTTGCGGTCCAAACATGTTCGATGTATGATCAGATCCTGTAACACACTGCCGGTGCTGCTGATGAGGTGCTCCATCACATTACCGATTCTTCTTTATTTCACTGGCACTTGCAAAACAGAAAACCTTTTACCTGAACACACTTTCCTAAACATGCACCAATACTTATTTACTTTATTTTTAACACTTTTGCCTGAAATAAAAAATAAAAAACCAAAACCTCAAACCTTTTTCACAAGTCACGAAGGAAAACCGAGCTGGACTTGTTTTCACTGGCAGAAGCTGAATCCTCCAGTCAGTGACAGGCAGAAGGACTTCACCTCTGTCTGACTTCATAAACAACATTTGAGAAGTAACTTCCCATTGCAGACGTTGGGTTTGTTTTTCTTGTTTTGTCATCGTATTTGTCTTTCCCAAGAGAACGGGCATAAATGGATTAGACTGCCCTGGAAATAAAGTTGTATGTAAACACTCTGGGAAAAGAGCATTATTCTTGTCGTGCCACCAGCTCTCTCCCAGCCGTCTGCTCCAGGCTCCTCGGATCCTGGATAAACAGCCGTGAGCAACAACACAGCATCATCCAGGTGTTTGTAGAAAGGAGTCTGCAAGTAGTGATGAAAATGAGCTTTAAAATGTTGACTATGACTTTGACCAAGAGTTCAGGGAGGACTGCTCAGTAGTTCAGCTTTTAAAAGTTAGAACTTTTGACTGTTTAAGTTATGAACCCATTACATTTCTGACTCTTTGTGCCATCTTAAAAGTTATTTTCCACCTGAACCGTAAAGAAAGAACCCGAGTTTATTTTGATGGACATCGGGTCAATCTTAATTTCGCAGAGCAGCAGGGCAGGAAGTCATACAGAGGAAAGCATAGAACATGCAATCAATTTTCAAAATAAAACACTGTGTGCAGACACCAGATCGTACAACACATCACTAAATCAACATCCAACCAGGAGGCTCATTCAGAAATGTGTTCTCCTCCTGCTACAGGCTGTATGTGATATCATTACAAACAATGATGAAGATGAAGGATTTCCAACAACTAAAACGCAACAAACTGTAAACTGTGTCAGCACGTGACTGGACTTTTGTGTTGTGCACCACACCCACTACATGAGTGAAGTGTTTGCCTATCAATTACCTGTGCGCGGATACGTCTTTGAAATGAGCACAAGACTGATGGGCCCATCACAATGAAACCTTGACAAGTAATTACAGCTGTTTTTACCAATATTATTATTATTATTATTATTATTATTATTATTATAGTTTTAGGTGCAGTACATCGTACACAAACATAACATTTGGACAAACGTACATAACATACCGCTCGCTCCAAAGAGAAACATACAATAGATAACAGTCATGTTATAAAGTGATGTCATATATGTTGTTGCCAAAAGTATGTTCCTTTTGTTTTGTTTTTCTCGGCGAGTTTCAGTGACGTTAAAATCATTATGCTCCAGCAGATGTTGATATTTGAACCAGCGCAGATCTTCTAACTTTGTGACTCCAGTTTTCCTGTTTCTAGTTTTAACGTGTCAATCTGCCGGTGCAGAAAGTCAGCTGAATAAATACAAGTTCTCTCCCTGACCGGTGAGACCCACATCTGTAAGTCCTCATTAGTTTGGAGAGGGTGTGTGTGTGTGTGTGTGTGTGTTGCCTTCCTTCTCCCTCTAAGAACATAATGATTGTTATAATGAAGATGTCTCATTTCTTTGTTTAATTTGAACCCCTTAACAACAAATCGATCCATAAAAACATCTCCATAACTAAGAAGTTCAGACAGAAATCATGAGCTGTGTGTGTCTGAAACTGTAGATAACTCTTATAAACAGCAGGTGTATAGAGTGAAAATGTGAGCGAGGATGAGGACAAACAGAAAATATTGTCCGGCTCTCATATGAAGCTGATTTAAGAATAAAGGTCCCAGAATTAAAAAGACTACAAATGTTATTGATATTTAGTGAAGGGTTTCTTTATCTTTTTACTTTGGGTCACTACAGGCCTGTGACAGAATCTTCTACCTGAAGGAAAACATCCTCGGTACTGCTCACACGGGTCCAACAGTCCAGCTGAACCAGAGGAAGCATTCTCGGTACCGCTTACACGGGCCCAACAGTGCAGCTGAACCAGAGGAAACATTCTCGTTACCACTCATACGGGTCCAATAGTGCAGTTGAACCAGAGGAAACGTTCTCGGTACCGCTCACACGGGTCCAACAGTGCAGCTGAACCAAAGGTTCTTTCAGTTGCAGTCCTGTCGTCTGCCACAAACAGGGAGGTGAAAATGGAAAACTCCAGTCGAGACAAACCCATAATCGACAGCTGAGTCATGGTGGTAATTATAGTTCCCACACCTTGTCCTTTAAAGAGCTGTTTGTTTATGTTTCCACCTGAGGACACCTAAAAGAGGACTTTCTGTTTGAGGGCAGAACAAATATTCAACACATTCACAGCTCTGATCGCGCTCTCCTTCAACACAATACAAATAAAATCATCGGCATGTAAACAGACTTCCTGTCTGACATTCAATGGATGAAGATGAATGTTCACCATGACTGGAACTTCTAGAACTCATCACACTGATCCAATCAGCCAGCTGGGTTAGGATAAAGGTGGAGCATCATCATCATCATCATGCAGAATTTATAAGCATGTAACTGTATTGAAACCATTTTCAAAATAATTAGCATATTATTGTTGTATCTGTTATTAACCAATTATATAATTTAAATAGTATCTACAACTCGGGCTCCGATCTGTTCTCAGCGGTCACACTGAACATGTTTTTTATGATCTTCCAGAAAGCCGATGAAACATGTGATGTCGGGGTTGTGGACTGAGTGTGTGTCTATGTTTGGTTGTCACTGATGAACACACCAGAGCTAATGCTGTTAATGGGAGATTCCCTGAGGAAGTGATCACACTCTCACACCATCCGCTCCCCAGTGGCACACACACAGCTCATATTCTTACATAATGAGTGAACAGGCGGTGAACTACTTTCATCCAACATGTCTCCCAAACATGCAGCTGAACATCCTCACAACTTTAAAGTGAAATTAGCGGGTTAAGAATTGGTTTCAGTGATAGAATCAGGTTAAAGTAAAGGTTGGGGAATGTCAATGGGTGTCCTCACAACTATTGAGACATGTGTGGGAGTGTGTGAGAACAAAGGTCAAGAGGGGACGTGGCCACATGGGTGGAGCAGTGCTGAACTACATTATATGATATAGTGTGTTACTAATGTCCTTCCATATTAAACTGTAATAATGTGTTTTTTGTGTGTGTAAATGTAGATGTGTAGGTGTGTGGGTTAGTAAGCGAGAGAGAAAGGAAAAAGAGAAAGGTGTTTAAATGACAGAAGGTTTCAGCTGCATTGTGAAACATCGTTATTATGTTTTAACCGCAGGAACCCATTAAACGGACATAACACATAAACACTTATAAAACCTCTTTGCTCCAACAAAAGGAGCCTCAGACTGCTTTGGCACCCAAATTTATGATAGCCCGATGCTTTCCTTTAATGTCTCGATATGTAGCAAAAATAAGGCCCTATTATAATATGGAGGATAATTTCCCAAAGTATCTGTTCAAAAAAGGCAAATATTACTTACCTTAGCGCTGGCGCTACCAGGAGTTTATCACTCATATACTGCAATTGCTGCGAAGTAATATCTACAACAGCTCATTAAACGGAACTTTTCTTTTCATTGTGAATCACCTGAATGTTGCATAGAGAAAGTGTTAAGTCATACTTATCGCAGTTCCTACATTCCCTGAAGGCAACATGACTGAGTAAGGTCCTCAAATGCATTTGTTATGCTGTCACTCATTATTCCATGCCCCTTTCAGCTGATGCCCCGCCCCCAAAAGTCTGAAACTGAAGTGAAAATAAGATCTGAAACTAAAAAAATATGATCTGAATCTGAAAGCATAAAATCCACAGCTGAAAAAATAAGCGCTAAAATTTCAAAACTCATAAGAAAATATAATTAGAAAATGATTGTTTTATTCAAAAATATTTTCAGAATTGAATCAAAATTATATTCAATTTGAAAAAACTTTTTTCACGCAAAATCTTTTAGTTTAAATGCATTGTTGTATTTTGAAAAGTTCCAGATCAAATCTTGAACTTTCAGTTTGACATTTTTGTTTTTCATTTACTTATTTTTTTCAAATTAACAAAATCTGGCTCCATAACGTCATACTGTAAATGTGGATGTTAAACTAATATATTGTAATTTGAGTCATGTAGAGTTTGTCTTCATGATTTACATAACAGCCTACGTCTGAGGGAAATGTTGATCTTCCCAACGACCGCATCTTTTCCCTCTGTGTTTGTATTACGTTACCCCCCTGTGAGCTTGATAAACTGTTAACCTCTGTGCCTTGTAGATGCCGTCCATGTTGCTGTTGCCTAGCAACGGTATTTTTAAAATACATGTACATATATAGTATATATACATACATAGTATATATACTATATAAACTATATATGCATATACACTATATATACCATTTACATATATACTATTTATACTACATATATAGTATATATACTATATAAACTAAATATGCATGTACACTAAATATACTATATACATATGTACTATATAAACTATAGATATATACTATATATACTACATATACATGTATACTATATAAACTATATATACACTATGTATATATATGTATATGTAAGTAATGACTTCATTAACTTCTTTACTAATAAAATTCTTACTATTAGGGAGAGAATCGGGCAGACCCTTCCTGACACCATCACTGATGTGATGTTAAGCACAGCAGCCCTGAAAGCAACTGTAGGACCAGATGTATACTTGGAACATTTCTCTCTTGTTGAGCTCTCTGAGTTAACGAGAATTATTTCTTCATCTGGATCCTCTAGCTGTCTGTTAGATCTCATCCCAATTAAACTTTTTAAGGAAGTCTTCCCTTTAATTAATACTTCCATATTAGATCAGATCAACCTATCTATTGTAACCGGCTATGTACCGCAGGCTTTTAAAGTGGCTGTAATTAAACCTTTACTTAAAAAGCCGACTCTTGATCCAGCTGTTTTAGGAAACTAAAGACCAATTTCCAACCTGACGTTTATTTCTAAAATCCTTGAAAAAGTTGTTGCAAATCAACTTTGTGATCATTTACAAAGGAATGATCTGTTTGAAGATTTTCAGTCAGGCTTTAGAGTTCATCATAGCACAGAAACAGTTCTGGTGAAAGATACTAACAACCTTTTATTAGCCTCAGATAATAGACTCGTCTCTGTACTTGTTCTTCTGGACCTCAGCGCTGCTTTTCATACGATTGATCATACGATCTTATTACAGAGATTAGAAGACGTTACGAGGATTAAAGGAACTGCATTAGACTGGTTCAAATCCTACTTATCAGATAGATTCCAGTGTGTCCATGTTAACAATGAATCTTCCAGACAAACAAGAGTTAGTTATGGAGTTCCACTAGGCTCAGTGTTAGGCCCAATACTTTTTTACTTTGTACATTCTTCCATTAGGAGATGTCATCAGGAAGCACTGCATAAACTTCCATTGTTATGCAGATGACACTCAGCTATATCTTTCTGTAAAACCAGATGAAACTAATCAGTTAGGAAAACTTGAAGCCTGTCTAAAAGACATAAAGGCCTGAATGACCAAAAACTTCCTGCTTCTAAATTCAGACAAAATGGAAGTTATTGTACTTGGTCCTAAACACCTCAGAAAATCTTTCTGTAATCACTTAGTTACTCTAGATGACGTTGTCTTGGCCTCCAGCAAAACTCTGAGGAACCTTGGAGTCATATTTGATGAGGATTTGTCCTTTAGCCACCATAAAAAGCAAATCTCCAGAACTGCCTTCTTTCATCTACGTAATATTAACAAAATCAGGAAAATCCTTCCTCAGTGTGACGCAGAAAAACTCATTCATGCGTTTGTTACTTCTAGGCTAGATTATTGTAATTCCTTGTTGTTAGGATGTCCAAATTACTCATTAAAAACCTGCAGCTGATCCAAAATGCTGCAGCAAGAATACTGATGGGATTTAGTAAGAGAGATCATATTTCTGCAAGCTTCTCTTCATTGGCTTCCTGTGAAATCAAGAATAGAATTTAAAATTATCTTGATGACTTACAAAGCCCTGCATGACCAGGCTCAGTCATATCTTAGAGATCTTATAGAACCATATAATCCTAGCAGAGCACTTCACTCTCAGTACGCTGGTCTACTTGTGGTTCCCAGAGTTTCCAGAAGTAGAATGGGAGGCGGAGCTTCAGTTTTCAGGCTCCTCCCCTGTGGAACCAGCTCCCAGTTTGTGTTCGAGAGGCAGAAACCCTCTCTAGCTTTAAGATTAGACTCAAAACGTTCCTTTTTGATAAAGCCTATAGTTAGGGCTGGCTCAGGTAGACCTGAACCAACCCTTAGTTATGCTGTTATAGGCCGAGGCTGCTGGGGGACCTCGTTACATGCTGAGCTTCTTTTCTTTCCTCCTACTCTTTAACTGACTCATACCTCACCATCCTCCCATAGCATGTTCTTATTGTCTGTTGTCTCCATTCAGTTCCCTCGCTCGCATAGTTTCTCTTCTTTCTTTTGCAGATGTCCCGCCATGGAGGTGCATGTCTCTGCCCTGCGCTTGTTGTCTCCACCAACAGTTCTTCTCTTCTATCTCTATGCTGTCCTTTTCTCTCTATGCTTGGAGGGTTCTTCCTGTTAAAAGGGAGTTTTTCTTCCCTCTGTTGGAGGTTTTTCTCCCCTTAAAGAGGAGTTTTTTTTCCCTCCGAGCTTATGTGGGAATTGTTGAATTGTTGGGTTTCTCTGTATAATATTATAAAGTCTTGCTGTAAGGACTTTAATGTGTTAAGTTCCATGAAATAACCTATGTTGTGATTTGGCGCTATATAAATAAAATTGAATTGAATATATATACTATATAAACTATATATATATACTATATAAACTATATACACTATATTTACACATATTATATAAACTATATATACATATATACTATATCAACTATATATGCATGTACACTATATATACATATGTGCTATATAAACTATATATACTACATATATACCATATATACTATATACACTATATATATATACACACATATATACTATATAAACCACATATGCATATACGCTATATACATATGTACTATATATACACTACATATACATGTATACTATATAAACTATATGTACATAGTATAGTTCCCTGGCTGCAACAGGAAGAGGATGTCAGGCTCCATCTGCAGCCCAAAGAGGTGATGTTACAGAAATCTGTCACCCAAGCTTATCAATCAACCTGAAACCTAAACTTTGTTATAACTCTTTAAAAAGCTTTACTCAAATCCCAACTGGAAAACAAAACCAAACCTATTGTATTTGCTGTAGCTCTGCCTCATTCAGAGGTTTTATCTGAAACCTTTGACTTTTTGTCTGAATTAGTTCAGAATAAGGAGAAGATGAGAAGATTCCGTCAGTTAGACACACAACCATCGACATGTCCGGCTCCTGGGAACTCAGTGATGATAGCTGCAGCATGTTGTCTACATATGCAGGGCAGAAGCTTTCTTTTGATTCTCTGATTATTTCCGTGATCTGTGGTTCGATGGTGTGAATGTGCTTGTGAGTATGTGTGTGCAGCTCTGCCTGCCAGATGATCAACATTATATTGTTACCAAACTCAGGCAATTATGTAATTTCCAAGATTTACTGCAGATAAATTACGAGTCCATTTTCCCAGAGCTGTATTTATTCATCCTTCAGGATGGAGTTCTGTCTCTTTGGTTCACAGGGAGGAGAAAAATGTTTCCCACAGTGGTTCAACGAGATTTACTGTTGTTCAAAATACACTCACAGGATGTTGTACTGTGTATAATCCTTCAAATAGATCACATTCTGCACATATTTGAACAATTGAAGGCAAAGACCTGATGGTTTGATGCAGAGAGAGTCATCAAGATTAAAGTCATTGTGATTTCACTGTTGTTGAAGACGCTTCAGTTTTATGTGAACAAGTTTTTCAGTTTGAACTCACTGGTGAGGAATCTCAGACTTTTACCCTCTTATATAAATATATATATAAACATCCAACAAAAAGTTCAGAAATTTGTGTTTGGTAAATTATTTCTCTGTTGTAACAATGCTTCTTGGTAATTACCGTTGGAAAGCCTGTTTATTTCCCTTTTAAATGGTGCCCCATTTGTAAGGAACAGGCATTTCTGGAATGAGCAGCACAGCTGAGTATGGGGGTTGCGCCCATTAAAAATTTGCCAAGAGAGTAACACCTTTTCGTGGAGGCAGTGTGATGGTGTGGGGCGGCATCTCCATCACTGGAAAAACGAGGCTTGTCTTCATTGGAGGCAATCTCAATGTAGAGAGATATCGAGATGAGATTCTGCAACCAGTGGCAATCCCATTTCTCCACAGTCTGGGACCAAGCTCCATCCTCCAAGATGACAACGCTCGCCCCCACAGAGCGGGGTTTATCAGAGACTACCTCCAGAATTTGGGAGTAGAGAGAATGGAATGGGCTGCCAACAGTCCTGACCTCAACCCAACTGAACACTTGTGGGATCAGCTTGGGTGTGCTGTTCGTGCTCGAGTGACCAACACAACTACGTTGGCTGACTTGCGACAAATCCTGCTTGAGGAGTGGAATGCCATCCCACAGCAGTGTGTGATCATATACATACATATATATATATATATATATATATATATATACATATGTGTATATATATACATATGTATATACGTATATACATATGTATATATATATATATATATAGAGAGAGAGAGAGTCAGGGTTCAGGGTTTAAGATTCAGGGTTCAAGGTTTAGGGTTCAAGCTATAGGTAGGTAGGTAGGTAGGTAGGTAGGTAGGTAGGTAGGTAGGTATGTACTTTATTAATCCCCGAGGGGAAAATTTTTAAGGGT
Organism: Brachyistius frenatus; assembly: GCF_029030835.1. Lineage (NCBI taxonomy): Eukaryota > Metazoa > Chordata > Actinopteri > Embiotocidae > Brachyistius > Brachyistius frenatus. The sequence goes on along the minus strand of NW_027210770.1, from coordinate 212,553 downwards.
TAGGGTTTAGGGTTCAGGGTTCAAGCTATAGGATTCAGGGTTGACGTGGGGACAAGGCCAAAGTGAGAATAGTTGTTCAGCTTCCATTGTAAGCGTCAGATAAGTGGTGCCATTGACCACCTCCGGTTTCCTGTTTTCAGGCTCCTCCCCGGTCCACTCATCCTGGCACGGCTGCGGCTCATTCCACTAATCACCTCCTCATTGTAAATGTACCCTGTTTCTTCTTCACTCCACCGGCGTCGGATCAATTGGTCAGTTCAACCCTAACCCTAACATGACTTCTCAGACCTTTACCTTGAACTTAAGTCCTAAAACTTTTGTTGACCCTGTCCTGTCTTCAGCCTGAGCCCGGTCTGCCCTCTACTGCCTGCTAACCCTCCCAGGAGATGAACCCTTCGAGCTAGCCTGTTAGCGGCTAAACCCGGAAGCCTCAACCTGAACTCAACCACTGAGTGTCACAGCTCTGCTCTGAATTCTATGGATACTCACCTGCTGCTATCTATCTGTAGCCGGCTGATCTCCGCCTCAGCGATGTGGAGTTAATCCTTGGGCACTGGTACCTCACCTACTCACCTGTCCACCTGCTGTTACCTCGCAGCTGTCCTCCTCTTTGGGAGCCACCGCTTTTTCTGCACCTGCGACGCCAGATACCCGGTCTGGCTAGAAGTAGCTAGCGCCTCGGGTTACCGCCACCTCCTGTCTCCGGTCCAAAGTCCGCTCCTTGCTCCACGTGAGCTGAACTCTGGTTAAACTCACCTGACTATGTTCTGGGCCTCAACTCCCATCCAGCTAGACTTTAGTCCCCCACCCGGACTTTGTTCAACAACCTGAACATACTGCAAGCTTGTAATAAAGACTGTTCTAACTGAATCTGTGTCCTTTGTTGGGTCGGTTATCACGATATTATAACAGTCGAAGGTCTTTGTTTGGTTCTGCCTGCCTCTGGGTCGTGTTTGGTACCTTGCTGTGTTGAACTGTGACAGATGTTGCTCTGACACAATTGTCTTCCTCCACTTTAAGGTATTTAGACTGATGTGTTCACGTTTGGTGTCATTTATGGTCTTACTGCTCTGTGAGGTGCACAGACCTCACAGAGACTGACTGTTAACTAAATTCATATAATGTGAACCGTTTCCCTATATATCATGTAAATGTGAAAAGAATAATTTGGATTTAGGTTGCAGAAATACTTGTAGGGTTATCATGTGTGTACATAGTGGAGCCAGTCTCAGCCAAAGCCTCCTCTCTTGTCATAATTAGATGAATGCTGATCAACTTTCCAATTAATCCAGGTTTCCTTGTTAATTTTAAGTGAAAACATTTATAAGAAGTTAAATATTTCCGTTAACATACAACTTTGAAACTACTGCTGGACTTTGGCTGGTTTCATGACATAAGGGAAATAACTGTCCTTAAAAGTAGGGCTTGGACTCGATTACTTGAGAACTTTGTTTTTTAGTCCATGAGTAAGTTTGTAGCGCCACCATGAGTTCACCTCAGTGAGCCTCCCCTTCATAACCCTTTCTTAAAATCGAAATAGTTCCTATTGTCTAGTTATAGCTAAACCGACCTCTCCAACAGGAACCCCTTCAAAGTCAGTGGGTGTGTTTCCTCAATAATAGGGTGGTCCAATCTGTTCCTCAGCCAAATGCATTCAAAAATCTCCACGTGCACACATTAAATTTTACAGCTCAACCGGTAAGCTTGTGGTAAGAGCTTTGACACCAAAAAGTCTATCCCTAATTTCAATGATCCAAAATTCGACTTACTTTTTAACATTTAATGTAAATACAGGTGAAATTTTAAATGAATATATAAATATCACCATTTAATTTGATCCATTCTATACTCTAAAAGCTCTAAACCTCCGTAATAAATGTTGAGACTAAACAGTAATAAAAGAAGCAATGAGCCAGCAGTGTCTCCTTTTAATGCAGCGCTGCCTGATGGCCCAAAGATCACCACCATCCAATATTGGTTTTCAGCCTTGTCCTTTGTGTACAGAGATTTCTCCAGATTCAATATTATGAACCGTAGATGATGAAACCATAATTTTTTTTATTGAGGAACATTCTTTTTTTCAATTTCAACATTTTGTTATGGTTTTATTTTTAATTAAATATGGGTTTACATGATCTCACATCACATTCTGTTTTTATTTACATTTTACACAGCGTCCCAACTTTTAGGAAACGGGGTTGTATTATTATTATCATCATTTTAGAGGTGGAGGACACCGACAGGTCAGATGTCAGATGCCCAACTGGAGCTGATTATGGCATACCTTATCTGAAAAGAAACCTATTTATAAACCAGTAAACTGTCAGTGAAGATGGAGCCAGAGTGTGTGTGGCCTCTTTTTAGAGTCAGTAGGGACATGTGTGATTTCACACCTTTCACATAGACAGGGTGTCCTTTGACCCTGCTACCCCTGGACCATGCACAGCAGCACCGCCAATAAAAGGCTAGAGTCAAAAGGTCAGGGGTCACCCACGGTCATGTAGTAAAGAAGCAGCCGGTGACATCGTAGTTCTCCGAAAGACTCTGCGTTTGATCTTGACTTTAAGATAACAAGGAAAATGAAAGAAGTGTGTGTGTGTGTGAAAATATTTTTCACACACACACACACACACACAAAAGAATAACAGCAGTGACAACTGTTAACACAGGACAGTCAATCTATGAAGACATCACTCAGTACAGACACAGCTGACCATGATTACATAAATCATGAATTAGTGCTCAATAAATCACTATGGTGACTCTAAACAGCAACAACAGAAGCAAGACTTTGCTTGGACTGCAGGGATTTCAGCTGCCTGCTAACCTGCTATATTTTCTTGAGCTCTGAATTAAACTGCAGTCAAACATCCTGAAATACAGCTTTAAAGTGTTATTTAACCAAAAGCACAAAAATCTCTCTCCCTCTTTTAGTGGTATCTCACCAAGCAGATAATATTGGTGTCATTCCTCCAGATTCTGACACATCAACTTCTGAGATTTATTTTTCCTCCTAATTGATACAAAACAATTAAATTTTGTGAAAAGGCACTAAAAAATACACTGCTCAAAAAAATAAAGGGAACACTTAAACAACACATCCTAGATCTCAATGAATGAAATATTCCAGTTGAAAATCTTTATTCATTACATAGTGGAATGTGTTGAGAACAAAATAACATAAGAATGATCAATGGAAATCAAAATCCTTATCCCATGGAGGTTTGGATTCAGAATCATACTCAAAATAAAAATGGAAAAATCAGATCACAGGCTGATCCAACTTCTGTGGAAATTCCTCAAGACAAGTCAAAATGAGTCTCAGTAGTGTGTGTGTCCTCCACGTGCCTGTATCACTCCCTACAACGCCTGGGCATGATCCTGATGAGACGACGGATGTTCTCCTGAGGGATCTCCTCCCAGACCTGGATCAAAGCATCAGTCAACTCCTGGACAGTCTGTGGTGCGACGTGGCGTCGGTGGATGGAACGAGACATGATGTCCCAGATGTGCTGGATTGGATTCAGGTCTGGGGGACGGGCAGGCCGGTCCATAGCATCAATGCCTTCATCGTGCAGGAACTGCTGACACACTCCAGCCACATGAGGCCTAGCATTGTCCTGCATCAGAAGGAACCCAGGGCCCACTGCACCAGCATATGGTCTTCAACGGGTCTGAGGATCTCATCCCGGGACCTAATGGCAGTCAGGGTACCTCTGGTTAGCACATGGAGGGCTGTGCGGCCCTCCAAAGAAATGCCTCCCCAGACCATCGCTGACACACCGCCAAATCGGTCACGCTGGAGGATGTTGCAGGCAGCAGAACGTTCTCCACGGCGTCTCCAGACTCTGTCACATGTGCTCAGTGTGAACCTGCTCTCATCCGTGAAGAGCACAGGGCGCCAATGGCGAAGCTGCCAATCTTGGTGTTCTCTGGCAAATGCCAATCGCCCTGCATGGTGTTGGGCTGTAAGCACAGGCCCCACTTGTGGATGTCGGGCCCTCATACCACCCTCATGTAGTCTGTTTCTGACAGTTTGAGCAGAAACATGCACATTAGTGGCCTGCTGGAGGTCATTTTGTAGGGCTCTGGCAGTGCTCCTCCTGTTCCTCCTTGCACAAAGGAGCAGATAGCGGTCCCGCTGCTGGGTTGTTGTCCTCCTACGGCCCCCCTCCACGTCTCCTGATGTACTGGCCTGTCTCCCGGTATCTCCTCCATGCTCTTGACACTGTGCTGACAGACACAGCAAACCTTCTTGCCACAGTGTGCATTGATGTGCCATCCTGGATGAGCTGCACTACCTGAGCAACGTCTGTGGGTTGGAGACACCTCATGCTACCTCTAGTGGTGAGGACACTGGCAAAATGCAAAAGTGACCAAAAATCAGCCAGAAAGGACGAGGACAGAGAAATGGTCTGTGGTCACCACCTGCAGAACCGTTCCTTTATAGCAGGGGTGGCCAACCCGCGGCTCCCGAGCCGCATGCGGCTCTTTGCCTGGTTTCATGCGGCTCTTTTACGTTCATATCAACATTTGTGTTTGTGTTTTTTTTTTTGTTCGCTTCGCTTGAGTTCAATATGGTATTTTCGTCAAACGCGCATGAGGTGAAATTCCGCAAAGCAGGAGGGGCAAACCCATCGGAGTAAACAATTAGTGTCAATTTCGCTCTCAAAATGGCAGGAAAAAATGCACAGCTAAACGAAAGTATGAAGATGAACACAGGACGTTTTTAACAGAGTGGGAGAGTTTCTATTTTTTTGTTGAACGTAATGGCGAGCCATTCTGCCTGATATGTCAGGCGTCATTAGTGCATTTCAAAGCTTCAAATCTTCAGCGCCACTACAGCTCACTCCATGCTAACATCGACCAGGGATTTCCAAAAGGGACTGAACTTCGCAAGCACAAGTTGGACACTTTGAAAAGTCAGGCAGAAAAGCAGGTACAGTTTTTCCAAAAAATTACGAAGCACTCAGAGACTGTCACGCTTGCATCGTATCAACTGGCTTGGAGCATTGCACGGGCTAAAAAGCCATTTAATGAAGGGGAGTTCGTTAAAAAATGCCTCAGTGACGTTGTTGAAATCTTGTCTCCTGAAAACAACAAACTAAAATGAATGGTATCAGACATCCAACTGTCCCGCCACACTGTTGGACACAGAATATCGGACATTAACACGGCTATTGAATCACAGTTGCACTCTGACCTTCAAGCATGTGAGTATTTTAGTGTCGCATTGGATGAGAGTTGTGACGTACAAGACGAGCCTCAGCTGGCAATATTTGCACGGTCTGTGTCAAAAGATTGTGTGATCAAAGAAGAACTCCTTGATGTTGTGCCATTAAAAGACAGAACCCGTGGCATAGATGTGAAAGAAACAGTGATGGCTGCATTTGCGAAAGCAAATCTGCCCACACCGAAGCTAACTGCAATAGCCACGGATGGAGCGCCAGCCATGATGGGATCTGTGAACGGACTTGTGGGGCTGTGCAAAGCTGACCAAACATTTCCCGAGTTTTGGAATTTCCACTGCATCATCCACAGGGAGCAACTCGTGTCTAAATCATTGAATTTAGACAACGTCATGAAGCCTGTGATGGAAATCGTCAACTACATCCGCACGCATGCGCTTAACCACAAGCAATTCAAGAATCTCATCGCTGAGCTGGACCAAGGACCTCCAGGTGACCTGCCGCTGCACTGCACTGTGAGGTGGCTGTCCAAAGGCAAGGTGCTCGCTCGCTTCTTTGAGCTTTTGGATGCCGTGAAACTGTTCATGGAAGAGAAGGACAAGGACTATCCCGAGCTCTCGGACGTCGAGTGGATTATGGATCTGGCCTTTTTGGTCGACATGCTGTGTCACTTGGACAGACTGAACCTGACCCTGCAGGGTAAGTTAAAAATGCTGCCTGACCTGCTGCAAAGTGTGTTTGCGTTTGTCAACAAACTGAAGCTGTTCAAGGCGCATATTCAAAAGGGAGATTTAACGCATTTTCCCACTCTGCTAAAAGCCAGCGGACAAGTCACCAGCGCCGCCCTGAATAAGCAAAGAGCCAGATATGCAACACTGGTTGAAAACCTGCACGAAAGCTTTGTCATCCGGTTCCGTGATCTACAACTGAAAAGGCCACAGATTACGTTCCTCGTCGACCCATTTAATGCGGAGACGGACTGTTTGAAAGCCCCGCTAGTCACAGATGAGGCTGCGGCCGAGTTGGAGATGATCGATCTTTGTGAGGAGGACCAACTGAAACCTGCTTTAAGGGAAGGGACCATTGAGTTCTGGAAAAGTGTGCCAATGGAAAAATACCCCAATGTCAAACGGGCTGCGCTTAAGATACTGTCAATGTTTGGGTCAACATACGTCTGCGAGTCTGTGTTTTCTACCCTGAAACACGTGAAATCAAAGCATCGATCTGTGCTGACTGACACCTGTGTGAAAGAATTGCTTCGAGTGGCAACAACAGAATACAAGCCAGATTTGAAGAGGATTGTTCAAGGCAAGGAATGCCAGAAGTCGCACTAAGCAACATGCATAGTAAGTGAAAAACGCTATTGTAAATTATTATGTTTTTGTTTGTGGACTTGGTTGAACTGAGAGTTTGTGTGTGTGAGACAGTGCACACAATGTTCATTGTTGAAAATGACTGGCCTGTGGTCTTAGTACTGTAGGAGTCCATTTCTGTCATTATCATGTTGGTGTGACATGATAATGTCACACAATAAATTTGGCTGAGCAGAGGTGTGTGTGTGTGTGTGTGTGTGTGTGTGTGTGAGGAAGGGATGGGGTGATGTTCATGTGTGCCCATGTGTATGATGTGGCTCTTTGCGGTAACACAGTAAAAAATGTGGCTCTTAGTCTCTGACTGGTTGGCCACCCCTGCTTTATAGGGTTGTCTTGATAATTGCCTCATTTCCACCTGTTGTCTGTTCCATTTGCACAACAGCAGGTGAAACTGATTCACAATCAGTGTTGCTTCCTAACTGGACAGGTTGATTTCCCAGAAGTGTGATTGACTTGGAGTTACATTGTGTTGTTTAAGTGTTCCCTTTATTTTTTTTGAGCAGTGTACTTCTACTCACATTGCGCCTCACTAATATGTGCGTAGAAACGTTCTGACTTTGCGCACAAAGTGAGTGCACACGCAAAATCACCGTGGGATTCATGACACGTGCGTACCGGTCAATTTTGTTCTCACCATCTTGCATATGTTAGTGAATCAGAATCATTCTAAATTCTGCTCTGGCATATTGACACACCCCCTTTTCTCCATATAAGGTATTCTGCCCTCAGAGTAGGCATCAGACCACACTTCGACAGATAGCGAACATACTCTTGTATAAAGAGTGAGATGAAGAAGTAAAGTTGAATGAACCTTTACTGTTTTTTCTTCTTCTCATGTACAAGAACCTTTTTTGTAAAACTGAAATAAGAGACTGTGACAGACATCTTGCTATCACCTGTGGGTTCTCTCAGCACGAATGACAACAGCCAGCTGAAGTACAGTTTCCAAGGTGTTTATTCCAACACACACACAATATATATATAAATTACTCTGCTCTCCTGCCAAGCACTCAAGCACTTGGCGCACATCAGTCCTGCAGCCAATCTGCTGCTCAGCCTCCCCAGTAGTGAGAGATGTCTACTGTCCTACTACTGGGTTTTATGGGGGAAGAGAGAGACAATCAGTGATTGACTGCAGCTGGGCTAATTAAGCCTCTTCCCGGCACCGTTCCCTGAACCACTCCCCCAATCAGTCCCTCCTGCAGCTGAGCCAAACCACGCCCCACCACCACAGAGACTAAATAAATCAATCAATCAACAAAGTATGTTGAAATAAACTTACATATCTTTCTCTGTTGTACAATACAGAATGAAACACTGTGCTAAATCACCTTCCGTTTCAACAAACAAGGCATAGCTTAATAATTAACATTTTGCGAGTCATCACAATGACACACCCTAACTTAGATGCTAAAATACTAGCTCCATAAAAACATCCCTCTTTGTTATTTTTGTTATTCTTTTTTTGGTACTCACAAGCATTGCTTTTCAAGGCACTCAACGTAGGAAAGGCAGAAGATTAGCTGCCCACATGTGATCCCTCACTTCTGGCTGGGTTGGAATCATTACTCTGGTCACATCATGTGACCCTATTTGGCCAATTAAAATGAAAAGAAGACTTCTACGACTGAAACTAACTGCAATAATACATGCAACCACCAAGGGGGATAAATTAAAAATAATCTAAACGTTGTGCTGAGGCTGATGCATCCCCTGAACTCTGCACTGTCGCAGGTTGATCCTCAGAACCCGATGAACGTAACATTGCAGCGAGTATTCATCATGGAGAGATGTAGCGGATGTCCCCGGAAACTGTGCAACTTCAGCTTTCCAAAAATGGCGGTCCCTCGAAGCGTTGTGGAGATAATCAAAGTTGAAGTTGCGTTGACAGTTACACTCTGCGCTACGTCCATCTCGCTGCTCTTAATTGAATAATTCCCAAATTCCCGATCCTTCACAACGTACTGTAGATCCAAATAAACAGCAGAGTTTCTCCTTTCTGATGATTTCTCTGTATGCCAAAGTGTTTACAGCAAGTCCAGTTTGATCGCATCTGACCTCTGTACTGAATATGTCCTAGAAATGAGGGTGAACGTGATGACATCCAGCAAAAGTAAGTTCGTATGCACGGTTTAACCATAGATTTGTGCGTATGCACTGTTAGTGAATGAGGCCCAGTGAGAGTTTTTTTTCAATGTGGTCCACTTGCATGCTCTCCTTCATTCTTTTACTCAACTATGAAATGTTGTGCAACTGTCGAGTCACCCTCTGTGTGTCAGCCTTCTACATAAAAGGTAAAAGTGAAAAAACTCATCATATCCTGTTTAAACCAAGCTCACGTGGAGATGAGTCATAGATCTGTTTCTCCAGCCAGCAGCTGCAGTGAGAATCCCTCATCTGCCAAGAACTACAAGTCCAGGAATCAGTCTCTTCTGTAGGATAATGTCCGTAATGAAATAAAACCTGTAACTGTAAATCACAGGAAGAAGCCAAAGAGGTTCGTGGGTCTCTGAACACTCTGATCCCTGCAGAGGACTGTTTCACTGTCTCACGCCACATAAGAGGATCAAAGCACATTATGACTTTAAAAGGTCCACATGTGACTTATGAAGATTTATGTAATGTTAATGAAGAATTAGCTCTCCTAGCTGTGCGCTGACTTGGCTAACAAGAAGCCTTCATTTGGGAATTAACTAAACCCAAACGGTATTTAATTGCACATTTACACATTTTAAGTTAAGAGTGTGATGGATAGAAAATAGAATTAATAATGTTCAGTGTCTGTTGAATTTTCCTTGTGGATGGTTAAAGGCTTTTTTTGAGAAACATATTACAAAGACATGTATTGACCATGTACGTGTCTTTAAAAAAGTACTAAATTCTAAAGTTTCCAGCCACCTTCCATCCTCCCCAGTCAGAGTCCCGCCTCTGTCAGACGTCATTCCCACGAGGCGGAACCAGTAACGCAGCTTACGCCCAAATGTTCTCGGCAATGCTCTGAATTCTTTTGTATTCTCACGCGCCGGTTACGGTCCTCAGCTGCGATCGTAGCGGCAGAGAACCACTGCGTTTTCAGAAGAATGTAGTCGAGCACTGACAAACAGGAAACTAGAGCGGCGTGTTTTTTGATCCGCCTGCCAGTGGAGCAGTGGATGGCTGAAGGTCTAAAAAGAAGCCGGCTACATTCACACACAATTAAACCATATGTGTTGCATGTTATCCTGTAACTGTGAAGGGTTTCTAGTGACAGCAGAATTCAGCTGTAATTCTGCTTCTGGAATAACATTAACAGCAATGAGCTGTCAGACTAGACACAGAATTCACAGAATGGAGGCCAGACAACACGTTTCTGCTCTTTAGACTCTGAGTTATAGTACATTCACTTCGAAATGAACAAGTTAGTCCTACTTGTTGTCAGCGTCGTATCATTAATGTGAGCAGGTTTCAGGTATGTGTCGTATCAGGAAGAACTGAGTGGGATTTCTTGACCTTTTTAAGACACACAAAGGGAACTTTATTGTCATTATTTTCTGTGATCAATATATGATAAAGATAAGGGGGTAGAACTGGAAAAGATGTTGAACATCTTCCTACTCCTTCTGGACATGATCTATATCCTTTTGGTTTGATTATTGAAGTATCATGTTTGTTTTTTGTTTGTTTGTTTTTATGGTCTAGACCTTTAATTTTGTTTTTCCTTTTTCATTGTGAATAAAGTGATAAAAAAAGGAAGTCAAGCAGGCGTGGTATATAACGATTGTAATAATTTCTGCTGTTACTATGACGATCTGGACACAGCCATCCTAAGGATAATGTTTACTGTGTTACAATGAAGTTTCTACCACCAATCTGCTTCAGTTGAAGGGTTAAAGTTTGCTTCAGTGTTAAAGAGGGGGGAGGTGCTCTGAGTGGCCTCCCAACACATTCAAACACCACAAATCAAAGACAGATGTTTCCTCTCACCAACGTTTTACTGCCTTATCGGTTTAGTCTGTGGTGGTTCATCACGATGACCCACCATTGTCAAATGATCATTTATGTCATCATCTGCTCTGGAATTAAACATATTACAATTGCTACGATCTATAAATCTTTAAATCTGTAAATCTGTAAATCTGTAAATCTATAAATCTGCTCAGTTTGTTCAATGGTGAAGCTGTCTTCAGTACTTTGTCCAGTTTCCTTTTCCCACACTCCCCTCCATAATACATCTGATCACAAGCACATGGAGGTAAATACATACATATGTATGTAAACATATGCTAAAAGACACACACACACACACACACACACACACACACACACACACACACACACACACACACACACACACACACACACACACACACACACACACACACAAACACACACTTGAGATGGCTTTTGACACTTCCTCAGCAGGCTCCATAAATTCCCCAGGTGTGAAAACAGTTTGGGCTCCAGCTGTCCCGAGGGATGTGGGGGGATGTTGGGGGACATGGGGCCACGCAGCACAGATGGATGCACCGAGACAAACCCTCGTCTTTCTCCTCCACCTCCTCTACCCCCCATCCACGGTGCAGATGGTTGGCCCATCACCCCGTCCCGTCAACCTGAACGACATGCAACACTGTGACTGTCGACCAAAACGCCGCTCAGAAATCCACCTCATCATGTAAATGGAAGGACAAGCTTACAACTTGATTTCATGTTGGACAGCTCGGTCACAGCTTGAGGTTGTCATCACGCAGTGAACAAAGTATTCAAAGCTACGTCTCTTTTAGATCTTTGAAAAAGTCTCACTGGGGGACATATGCAGAAGACTCGAAAAGTTTATTCAGAACTACTGACGCTCTGCTCTTGTTTACCAATGAAGATAATTCATCAGTTAGCGATGTCGACGTGTTAAGAGGTTCATATGTTCAGGCTTCATATCAGCGAAATGCAGCCACACTTTCCAGAATGTTCCACCTGACACACCCCGGCATCCTCCTTCATTTCACCGGCTGCAGTCTTACTCAAGTGAACAAATTCAAGTGCAGTTCTCCTCAAGTGAACACAGTCGGCCCAGTCCTCCTCGACTGAACACAGTCGGTCCAGTCCTCCTCAACTGAACACAGTCGGTCCAGTCCTCCTTGACTGAACACAGTCCTCCTCATGAATGTGATGGTGAGACATGAAATATTGAGCAGAACTTGAGTTGGCTTATTGGGTTTCTTTAACAGTTGAAAAGTGCTTATGGAATTTGCTCCGTACAGATTACAGTGCCGATGTGAATATTAAGTGGACATATAGAGATAACGTGATATGAAGTCAAATGAAATGTGTGAGGCATCATTAAACATATAAAGATGACTCAGATTAGGCTCAGAGTTTGCTCACATACTCCAGTCAAGTCTGTTTTTATAAATCACGACCTTTGGGCAGGAAGCAGTGAACGCATCTTTCAGGCCTCATTTTTTTGTTGCAACATAAATGAGGCCCTGATCTGTGGTATGGGGGGATTCACACTGCTGCAATCCAACCACTCACAGTTTCCTTCCACAAAGTCCTTTCACCTCGCACGAAATCTCCGTCTGACCTAAATGTTCTATATGCGTAATGACTTCAACATGAGACCCAGGTTTCCTCAGACATTCCTCACATGCAGCATCTCTGAAATGAACCTTTCATTTCATATTTTACATTAGATTTACACATGAAGTGAGCGTGTGTGTGATTGTGCGTTTATGAACTGTTGACACAACCAATTAAGTACTATTGTTCTTTTCAATATTGGCCAACCTGATAAAAAACATTAAAACAGTAACTATCCAGTTCCCCAGAGGATGAGGAGCAGAACCCTTTGAAACAAAATGAAAACTTGGTGTGAAATTTGAAAACTTCCAGTCAACTAGTTCATTATCATTAATTCCTCATGTCAAGTCTTCATTGTAGGTCTCTTTGCTGGGAGTGTAAACCCAGTTTCTTTGGACTTGTGTTTTTTAGTGTTGAGAGTTTTGTCTGTTTTCTATCTATGATTGTAGTGAGAGCCCTAATGTTGAATATTTGAGGTACTTGCTGGCATAGATGGAAAATAAAATATGTCTGTCACCAGCAGAAAGAAACAAAAAGCCCACTGTTTTGCAAGAGGAGTCTGACGAGTCTGTCTGTCTCTCTGTGTGTCTCTCTCTCTCTCTCTCTCTCTCTCTCCCCAGCTCTCTCTCCATCACTGGCTGCAGTTTGATTTCAGCCATCAGGTAGTGAACTTGAAGCAGCGAGGCCGCTGAGCGCCGGCCCAGCGCTGCTGTAACACGGATACAGGTTGATCTGAAGGTGAAGCTGTGTCTTCGACTGCTAATGTGCCTGCTCTGCTACCACACACACACACACACACACACACACACACACACACACACACACACACACACACACACACACACACACACACACACACACACACACACACACACACACACACACACACACACACACACACACACACACACACACACGCGCACGAACGAATGATTAAAAAGCAGCAAGTCTTCTGTCATATCAGAAGACACTTCGTTCCTCCTCCAAAAAGTTTTAAATGCTGCATTTCTGTCCTTTGTTTGTTTTTTTTCACTGTCTTGCTGTCAGTTTGAATCTCTGATTCCCTTTTGAAAATGATGGTTTTATGATGAGATTTCCTTTAATGTTCATAATGTGCATTGTATTATACATTTTATTTTTATACTCATGTTCCTCAAGCTTTTGATGAAGCAATACCCGCTGTTTGTAGGCGAAAAGGTTAAACTGCAGGTGTAATCCCCCACCATTGTTTTTTTACTGTGCATATACACTATGCCTACACTTCAGGGTTTTAAGTTTTCTTTTATACGTTATTTTAGAGAAGCTTTATTCTGGAGAACTTTTTCCAGCATTTTTCTTGACTGAGCCACCTAAAAATATGCCTCTTTGACAGCTTTACCAACACATTCAGACAAGATTTGATTAATGTATCAGTGAAAACAATGCGTTCTCTATTCAAAAAGATTAGTACTGATTTTAGTGAATTCACTGAGTCAGGATTTTTAAATATTTTCATTGCTTAAATCTTTGCATTGTTAAGAGTTTGGCTTTACAATGGTCATTGTATCAAGTTTAGGGTCCAAAAGTGTAAATTGTTGTTGGATTTCTGAGCTGTAACCAGTTTGTCTCTTCACTTTTAATGGTCTTGTTATCCGATCACTGATCATACACCAATATTCCAATGCCCACAAGCTTTATGTGCACAGAATATTTTTTATTATTTTATACTGTATTAGTTTTAAAGTTGCACTATGAAATTCTCTTCAGATGAATAAATGTGGTAGAGGTTGAAAGGCTGTTGGCTACCTTCTATAATGCATCTGTCTTCAAAGGAAAATGGTTTTTTTGAATGGCTTCAACACTGAGATCCATCAGTTTGGTTCTTTAAAGGGTAAGGCTGGCTTTATAATTCACTTTTCTATGTTTCAGAGCTGATGCTGCTAGTGGGCAGCGTTTGAAAGAACAATCTCCTGGCTGAGCCATTTGATCGAGATTGAAGTGAGTTGTTAACCATCATTTTGAATGAGTTTTTTTTTAACCTGACAAGTCTTAACCTCTTGGTTGTTCTTTAACTGTCTCTTTTAACTGCTTAGTGGATTTTAGTTACTTGAATTTTAATGTAGGCTATTGGGACGAAGCGGCACAGGCCATGTGTCCAAGGCCTTGATCTGAGACTCTGCTGCCACCCTCCCGTGGTTGGCCTCACTCAGCGCTGGTACCGATGGGGCTGGTCAGTCCGCTTGCTGGGGGGAAGGTACGAGGGGATGTGAACCGGAGGGGATTATGGAACGTGGTAACATTACCTGATGACTGAGGGCCTGGTGGCACTCTCAATGGTGGACCATGAGGCGACTCAGGTTCCTGGAGCAGAACTTTTACACTCATGTTGGGTTTGCCACCAAAATCGTCTTTCATCAGCTAAAGGACATCAGAAAAGTGCGACCATTTCTCTCTCCGAGTAATACGGAGAAACTGATGCAGCCTGTTCTATCAAGCAGGCTGTAATGCTCTCTGTTCTGGTTTTCCCCAAAAAGCTATATATCAGCTGCAACTTATTCAGAACTCTGCGGCCCGTGTGCTGACCAGAACCAGGATTAGAGAACATATTACACCTATCTTAAAGAGGCTTTATATTGGTTGCCTGTGAGTTTCTGTATTGATTTTAATATTCTTCTGCTTGTTTTTAAAGCAGAAGAATGGTCTGGCACCATCCTATACATTGCGCATGCTGACGGTGTGTGAACCAGTACAGGTCCTCTGGAACAACTCTTTTAGTCGTTACACCATGCAGGAATAAAACTTTTGGAGAGTCCGCTTTCAGCTGTTCTACTCAGCGTTGCTGGAACAGGCTTTCAGAGCTTCGGAGAGCTCCTGGAAATGTTATCAATAAAGTTGGTGCTAGAATAATGGCAAAACTAAGGACACTCATTGAGGAACTCATGCTGTTCCTGTCTGAGGCCTGCAACAGGAAGCAGAGTGGGAGATTCCTGAATGTCTGTATTTAGAAAGACACCGTTTGCTCACAGTGACAGTCGTGTTAGTCGACACGCACGCAGTCAGACACCTCCGATTATTCACTCTGACTTCTTACTGGTTAGAGATGCTCATTTTCCAACACACCTGCGTGCGAACACATTCATGGCTGAGCTTTGGTTTGAGAATGTTCCGTATTGCTCACGTAAAACATGTCCTCCTCCTTTAATCTTCCACTCGTATGTCAGAGCAGACTGTTTCTGTTTATATAATCTTACACAGAGATTCTGACTCCCTCTCATGTTGATTTTCCAGACCTCTCACAGATGACTCCACTCTTTACATTCTCTTTAGTTCATGTAACTAATGTAGATTTCATTGCCACTACAGGCCGGTCAAACCTTGATTGATCCACATTGTCTCACCACTCTTGCCCAACCCTTCCTTTAGATTTACTCAGCCCTCAAACCACTGACCAGCAGCCTCCTTGTGATCTAACCCCAAACAATGTGCCGTGCTGCAAAACAGCCTCAAATTAATTTCCTACTTAGCATGATGTCTCCAAATGCTCCTGGCTAACCTGATGGTGTGGCTCCTGGGCAGGATATTGTGTGTTTTCACTGGATCAGGCTTTTGAAAGTTTCATGTTTGTTGGCTTAAGTGTTACTTTTCACTAACCCAGATCTCTAAAGTGACAACAAAAATGTTCAAAGATATTTAAATGGAGCACCACTTTACTCAATAATCTCTCACTACTGTGCCTTCTTTAATCCCTGAATTTATCTAACATACAAGAGTGATATTGCCATTAAGATGACTGGCTGTAAGGAGAAGGCATTGTATCTGGAGGAGTCTTGAGTTAAAAACATTAACAGGAGAGTTGAACATAAACAAAAAGAATGACACAAAGTTCAGTTCAACTTTGGATTCATTTCCAGCCGGACTGAAAAGCAAATATTCTTCTTCTTTATCAGGAACTGTTTAGAGGGAGCCTGATTCTCTGCTCTGTGTAAGACACTATGTACATATCCTACTTTCACACAATCACTTCAGTGGGATTTGGGTTACTGAAATCCAGCATGATAGTTCCCCATATTAATCTTAAATCTCCACATACTTTGATTAGGACTTCACCATTAAAAGGCAGTGTCAGGAAGGTTAGATCTGTTTGGTTTGAGGTTCATAACAAACCTAAAATAATATCGACAAGGAATGAAGATAGAACTTAAAGTCATGTTTCTGCAATTGGTTGGCACTGTTAGTTTCGGGGTAATGTCATGACAGTATGTGTTCATAGTAACACTCTTTCCTGTTATCCCAGAAACAGCAGAAGTGGATAAATGTGTTAACTTCACTTTAAGTAATGTAGTGACCAGCTGGGATATAAAATATATATCCATCTAGTATCTTCACTGTTTGTAAGACTGAACTCTTCTGGAGAGACCTTAGATGTTGTGCCTGGAATTTGCTGGAGCCATTCTCCCAGTTTGGGGGGTTGAATTCTCACTTACTTCCAACGTCAGGTCAAACTTTAATTTTTTTCCCAAAACCTGCAAAAATAGACCACAACTAAAAAGCATTAGAGTTAGGTTGACGCGCTCCTACAAACCAGTGAGTCCAAACTCAGGTTGTTATTGTTGTGAGGAGCAAAAAGGTCCATATTTATCTTGTTGTAACTCCTGCAGCCTCCAGGTGCTGCGAGGAGAGTTTAAACTCTGGACCAACTGACATCACAACATGACAACATGACAACAAAACTGTTATAAAATGTCATGACAATAAAACGTATGTCATGATATGACAACATGACATGCAAAACTGTTATGACATTACAACGAAACTGTTATGACATTACAACAAAACTGTTATGGCATGACAATATGACAACAAAACTGTTATGACATGACAACAAAACTGTTATGAAATGTCATGACAACAAAACTGTTATTACATGACAACATGACAATAAAACCATTATGTCATGACATGTTTGTTTTCTGGATCACAAAATGTATTGATGGAAAACTACAACTGCAGCCTTCAAATACCATTTTATAAGCTGCGGCTTAGCTCTGAGGGCTCAACTGCCACTAATTATTTAAATCGGGTTTTATTGTGTTGACTTTGTGCTGCAGTTAGTCTGCCAGACGCACGGCAGTGACTAACAGGACTCAAGACATACAAAGGAACACACCCCCAGGCCTCTAAACTCAGCGAGGAAACAAGCAGTCAAACACAGGCTCACACACGTGGGTCTTTACACAAACACAGCAAACAGCACTTCATCTTTACTGGACACTGAGTCACAGGTTTTCCTCTCTTCTGCTCACGCATGCTCTATCTCAACCACACACTCTTCCATTGGGCCGTTTATTGCATGACTCCCTGAGCTGAAAGCCAGATGAGGCTACTTACTATTTTTTCAACTGGGCTTTATTACGTGCACATTTGCCAGTGATACAGTGGAAGTTTTTAAGGTCAGATGTTTCGGATGTTATATCAAGCTTAGTCAATACCCAGAATTCCCTCTCAGACGTCATCAATGTTGTCAGAGATCTGCTCCTCCCTCACTAGCAAATAATAGCTAAAACATATGTTGTGTACACACGTTTGTACTTCTGAGACAATTCCTTGTTGTTTACTGAATCCTTAACCTAAACCTAGTTCTAACCTTAATTCTTAACCCAAACTCAATTCTAATCTTAACCCTAATATCAGTGTTTGCCCTCAAACAGACCTTTAAGGTGAATAAAACAAGATTTAGTCTCTCTTAATGTACAGTGGGTACGGAAAGTATTCAGACCCCTTTACATTTTTCACTCTTTGTTTCATTGCAGCCATTTGCTAAAATCAAAAAAGTTCATTTTATTTCTCATTAATGTACACTCAGCACCCCATCTTGACAGAAAAAAACAGAAATGTAGAAATTTGTGCAAATTTATTAAAAAAGAAAACCTGAAATATCACATGGTCATAAGTATTCAGACCCTTTGCTGTGACACTCATATTTAACTCACATGCTGTCCATTTCTTCTGATCCTCCTTGAGATGGTTCTACTCCTTCATTGGAGTCCAGCTGTGTTTAATTAAACTGATTGGACTTGATTAGGAAAGGCACACACCTGTCTATATAAGACCTTACAGCTCACAGTGCATGTCAGAGCAAATGAGAATCATGAGGTCGAAGGAACTGTCCAAGGAGCTCAGAGACAGAATTGTGGCAAGGCACAGATCTGGCCAAGGTTACAAAATAATTTCTGCAGCACTCAAGGTTCCTAAGAGCACAGTGGCCTCCATAATCCTTAAATGGAAGAAGTTCGGGACGACCAGAACTCTTCCTAGACCTGGCCGTCCAGCCAAACTGAGCAATCGTGGGAGAAGAGCCTTGGTGAGAGAGGTAAAGAAGAACCCAAAGATCACTGTGGCTGAGCTCCAGAGATGCAGTAGGGAGATGGGAGAAAGTTCCACAAAGTCAACTATCACTGCAGCCCTCCACCAGTCGGGGCTTTATGGCAGAGTGGCCCGACGGAAGTCTCTCCTCAGTGCAAGACATATGAAAGCCCGCATAGAGTTTGACAAAAAACACATGAAGGACTCCCAGACTATGAGAAATAAGATTCTCTGGTCTGATGAGACCAAGATTGAACTTTTTGGCGTTAATTCTAAGCGGTATGTGTGGAGAAAACCAGGCACTGCTCATCACCTGCCCAATACAATCCCAACAGTGAAACATGGTGGTGGCAGCATCATGCTATGGGGGTGTTTTTCAGCTGCAGGGACAGGACGACCGGTTGCAATTGAAGGAAAGATGAATGCGGCCAAGTACAGAGATATCCTGGAAGAAAACCTCTTCCAGAGTGCTCTGGACCTCAGACTGGGCCGAAGGTTCACCTTCCAACAAGACAATGACCCTAAGCACACAGCTAAAATAACAAAGGAGTGGCTTCGGAACAACTCTGTGACCATTCTTGACTGGCCCAGCCAGAGCCCTGACCTAAACCCAATTGAGCATCTCTGGAGAGACCTGAAAATGTCTGTCCACCAACGTTCACCATCCAACCTGACGGAACTGGAGAGGATCTGCAAGGAAGAATGGCAGAGGATCCCCAAATCCAGGTGTGAAAAGCTTGTTGCATCATTCCCAAGAAGACTCATGGCTGTACGAGCTCAAAAGGGTGCTTCTACTCAATACTGAGCAAAGGGTCTGAATACTTATGACCATGTGATATTTCAGTTTTTCTTTAATAAATTTGCACAAATTTCTACATTTCTGTTTTTTTCTGTCAAGATGGGGTGCTGAGTGTGTTATGAGGTGGAGTTTATCTTTTTCCAGGACCCAAATGCAAGCACACAGACTCGAGGTATCAGTTCCAAAAATACTGTCTTTATTGTCCCAAAAAATAAACAAACAAAAACTACAAACCAAAAGGGTGGCACCGAGCGTGTCCACCTTACGTCCAGTCGGGAGGGCAACTCAACCGACAGCTCCTGCGGGGACACGGGAAACAGGGCAGCCGGCAGACCAGCGGAAGGGACGGCGTCAACAATCCTCCTAGCCGGGAGGGCAACTCCACCGACTAGTGATTTTGACCGGGAATATCCGCAGGAAACACAGAGGCCGGAGGAACGGGAACAGGAACAGGACTGACAGGGAGCTGACGGGGAGCAGACGGAAGACGGACGGGCAGCAGACGGAAGACGGACGGGTGGCTAACAAAAACACACAATGAACCGACAACCAGAGTTGTGCAGGGGCAGGTTACATATAGTCTGGGGAGGTGATCAGGGAGATGCAGCACACCTGCAGGTGGTGATCAGGGATGAGTGGCTGCATCTGCTGGGACTGGTGAGGGGGCGTGGCCACGGGAGGTGAGTGGCGTGGCCACAGACAAAGACAGGGGACACAGGAGGAGAGGTGATCGGGGCAAAATGGAGGACAAAACTGAACTCCTGACAGAGTGTACATTAATGAGAAATAAAATGAACTTTTTTGATTTTAGCAAATGGCTGCAATGAAACAAAGAGTGAAAAATTTAAAGGGGTCTGAATACTTTCTGTACCCACTGTATAAACCTCAAACTGGTCCTCATGAAGATCCCCCCCCTGCCCCACCCCCCTGCAGCTGACTCACATTGTGTAGGTTTTTTGCCTACCTGTTTCTCTCATTGGCATTTCATCCTTCAAGTCTGAACTTGTTCCTCAAAAGTCTCTGTCTTTTCCCTCTTTCTGTTTTTCGTCAGTCTTGCCCTCTCAGCCCTCTGTCGAAAACCGTCTGAGCCTCGGACACACTGGACGTGTGGTGCGATTTCATTTTGGCGTCCATATCAACACATTAGAGCAGCCGCACTGCCTCAGAGGTGTGTGTGTGTCTGTGCATCTCGCTCTGAACGAAGGTAAACAAAAATCACATGCTTGCTTTCAGTTAACAAACTCATCGCTCGTCAGACCTCAAACATTCAACACTGATGGCATTTATCAAAGAGAAACTCATTGAATTATTGGTTGGACATGCAGCCGCAGCACTGCAGCTGACACACAGCAGGTAACACACACACACACACACACACACACACACACACACACACACACACACACACACACACACACACACACACACACACACACACACACACACACACCAGGCGGGCAGTGTGTCCCAGGTCTTACACTGCAATGTGTTATAATAGCGAGCGTTCCTCATGTTTCCCTTTTGTTTCCTGTCTGTTTCTGTTTGTTTACATCTTGTCTGTTTCATGTGGGCCGAGCCAAACCTCTCCAGACACCTACCTCCACTTGTTCCTGATCACCAGCAATGCACCTGCAGTCAATCTTCTCATGAGCCTAAAGCTTAAACACTCCGGTGTTTCAGTTGCTTAGTGGCAGATTGTTGGATCACCCAGCGCGGTGTAACTCATCTCTCTTCTAAGTTCTTGCTCTTCGTGTTCCTGCTTTCACTCGTCTTCTTCCTGTTGTTCACATTTCCAATCTGTCCAGTCGTCAGCTCCAGTCTGCCTTCCTCCCGACTCTCTCTACTCTCCACACCGGCCTCCTCCCTCAGCCTTCTCCGGTCATTCACTCCGGCAGCTCATTTGGGCCTATCTATAATCTAACAAACATTATTACTACAACTGTAACAGAACACATACAGCTAAATATGGACTATTAAATATGAAATGTCTCTGGTCTAAAACTCTGTTTGTAAATTTGATAGCTGATCATCAGATGGATCTGTCTCACAGAAACCTGGTTTCAGCAGGAAGAGTATGAGTGTCAGCGAATCAACTCCACCCAGTCATTGATTATCACATTTCTCAAAACTATACAGAAATATCATTCAGTTTCTGAGGACAAGTCTCATTTATTTATATAGCACCAATTACGATTAATAATGTAATTATTTTACGATATATGATTACATGTATGACACATGTTAACACAGGTTGCAACATGTGATAACATGGTAAAAAATATGGAGACGTTTTCCACATGTTGTAATATGTGGTAGCACAAATACGGCAAATCTTTACCAACACATTTTCATCAGGTCGGTAGTGTGAGCACAAAGAAAAGGTTCAACAATATTGATAATTGAAATCAATTCATACATACAGACATTAAGTACACACACATCATCATTAGAGGAAATAAAGGGATTGTCAAGGAGAGAAGACAAACACAAAGACAAGCTGGTGATTGGGAAGCAGGATGGACGTTTTCAGTCACTTAATTTCATTTTTGTGGCCTTTTGGTCCTTTTTGTTGACAGTTTTGTCAAAACATTTGCATGTTTGAAAATAGACACTTGATTTGTATCACACATGTTGTACCTTTGATTTTATCTTGGTTTGATGGTTTTCACATGTAATCCCATGGATTTCACATGTTAAATATATGGGTTTCACATGGGAATATACATGATTTTTATATGGAATCCCATCGTTTTTCACATTGCTGCCTTTACATGTTTCACATGGGAATTTACATGGGTTTCACAAATTACACCATGAAAATTAAAACTGCAAGCAGTGATGTATGGGCCCTCACACTCCCGCCCGCTGCCTCCCCGAAGCCGTCTCCCCGACATGCAGCGCGCGAGGGACCACGTATCCCCGCTTAAAGTTGCTATTTTTGTCTCATTTCCTGTCTCCAGCTGGCGAGGCGTTTGGCCACGCCCACTCACAAAACACATGTCAGATGTATCGTTTCACCACGCTGGATGTATGTCACACGTTTCGTGAGGTTTCAAGCATCCCTTGACCTTAAACATCAACTTCCTGTATCACGGCGAGCGAGCCGTTTGGCCAAACCCACTCACAAAACACATCAGATGTATCGTCTCACCAAGCCGGATGTATGTGACACGTTTCGTGAGGTTTCAAGCATCCTTTGACCTTAAACATCAACTTCCTGTGTCACGGCGAGACATCCAACTTTGCCACATCATCACGGCGATGCCCATTGACAAAGTCGAACGAACGTCTCAATATATCATCAACTACATGTTTAGGTTATTGTGACCCGACTTTACATTCATGTGATCAACCAGCTCGACGTAGAATGTGAAAGTATGAAAAGTGTAATTTCCAGTGGCCAACAGGGGACGCTATGACTATGAGTGAAAATTACCATACAGGGGTCTTCAGGGCGGGGCTGTTATCATACTTGTGATGTTTAGAGAAGGTCGGTCCATGTACACAAGATTTAAAGCAACTCGTAGTTTCATGGCGAGACGCTCAAAATGGCCGCCTCTTACGGGCACACACATCGACGAAAACAAATTATTTTAAGAAGATTTAATCCCAAACATGTTATCTATCCATAGAACCTAAATTCAAGTCGGTGGGACAAAATCCCTAGGACAAGTTCGACAAATTACAACATGTCAGAATCGCCCATAATGGCGACTAAATTCAAAATGGTGGACTTCCTGTCGAGTTGACGTAATGGTGCAATGTAACTTTATTGTGCGTCTCGGTGTGATACACGTGTCCACCGGATTTCGTGAATTTAGGTAAATGTGGCTGCCGAGGCATCTCTTTAGGGGGTGCTCTCGAGCCATTTGGCCGCACCCACTTGCGACTCCACTAGAATACAAAAATTTTCACCGGGAGACATATGTGTATCCACTTTCATGAGTTTTTGAATATGATGAAGCCTCCAAAAAGGTGAATCACTTTACGTAAGGATAAGAACGTCCAAGAAGAAAATTTTTACGATGCTCGGGCCCTAATGAAACCATGTTTTCAAGAGGCAAAGTCCATATTTCACATGTGCAAGCACATTTTGCATAAATATTTTCAAAATGTTTTCACAATTGAAGTTTTACGTACAAAATCAAGTGTAGCTGATGTGGTCACGTGATCATGATTGTTTTTGCACATGTGAAATTCATGAGGTTTTTCTGTAGGAGTCTTGACGGGCCATAAATGATGCACTGGGCTCCTCTCCTCTCTCTTTCCAAGTATTTAGATTCCTCCATTTCATGCCATGAACTTTGTGTCTTCTCTCTCCTGTTGTTCGTCCTCTCTGTCTTCTCTCTGCACCTCTCTGCAGGTATCTCTGCAGCGTCGGCTTTCTAACTTTTCTGGCCCCGCCAGATGCTCATTGTTTGTGGTCTCTCACTGCTGTTCTTTTCTCTCGCTGCTCTCCTCTCACCTCACCTAACCATCCACCTTTGAGTCTGTTTCTGGTTTTCTCCGTTAAAAGGGAGTTTTTTTTTACTTCCCACTGTCACCAAGTGCTTTCCTTTGGAGGATTTTTTTGGTTCCTCTCTGGAATACTTTACAATCTCCATATCATTATGTAAATTGCCTCGAGTGTTATGAGGTGTGGTTGGAATGGAACCAAACGCAGACTCGAGTAAAAGTTCAGAAAAGTCTTTATTTTTACAGGTGGCCAGGAGCCTAATATCTCTTTTCTCCTCCTCCCAAGTTGGGAGGGAAACTCGACCAAACTCTCACCAGGGGGGGCGGGGCCAGCTGGTGATGCCACGCACTCAGCTCTAGTCTGGGCAGGATGAGGTGGGCCATAGACATGGCAGGCAGGCACCAGGAGTCCTAACGAGGACTAGGAGCAGGTTCTCTGTGTGGTTTCCCGAGGTCCGACACAAGAGGGCAGCAGACTGGATCCACTAGCATGGTTTCCCGAGGTCCAACACCAGAGGGCATCAGACTGGATACTTGTGTGGTCTCCCGAGGTCCAACACCAGAGGGGAGCAGACTGGATACTTGTGTGGTCTCCCGAGGTCTGACACAAGAGGGCAGAAGACTGGATACATGCCACAGCTAGCAGGCAGGATGAAGTGTGTGGTAGTAAGTAAGTAAGCACATGGCAAAACAATAACAAACACACCGGGGAATGACAGGACACAAGAGGAAAGGAGGTCTTGGGGAACAAAGGTCAAAACACACAGGGTCAGACAGTGATCCTGACATCGAGATGACTAATATTGTGATTATGATGCTATATAAAACTATTTAATTCAAATTAACATGTGCTCGTATTTAAAACATGTAATTATCACAACACAAGACCATGTCTGACAGCTTTGGACTGAATAACTTCATTGATCATCATTTATTATCAGTTCACATGGCAAAATGTGGTCAGAGCTCTTTGGACTGCATAAACAGGAGAATATAGAACAATCCAAACACCTACTGTAGCTGCACATGCACACAGTAAGAAACCTGCCACCAATATATATATATATACAGTGAAGGAAAGAATAATTTGATCCCTTGCCAATTTTGTAAGTTTGCCAACTGACAAAGAAATGAATGGTCTATAATTGTAATGAAGGTTTATTCTAACAGTGAGACAGAATATTTTTTTAAAAAATCCCGAAAATCCCATCATATAAAAGTTATAAATTGATTTGCATTTGATTGTGTGAAATAAGTATTTGATCCCATAGCAAAACATGACTCAGTACTTGGTGGAGAAAGCATTGTTGGTGAGCACAGAGGTCAGACGTTTCTTGTAGTTGGTCTCCAGGTTTGAACATCTCAGGAGGGATTTTGGTCCACTCCTCTTTGCAGATCCTCCAAATCCTTCAGGTTTCCAGGCTGTCGCTTGGTAACTCAAAGCTTCAGCTCCTTCCACAGATGTTGTATGGGATGAAGGTCCGGAGACTGGCTCGGCCACTCCGTGACCTTCATGTGCTTCTTCTTGAGCCACTCCTTTGTTGCCTCGGCTGTATGTTTTGGGTCATTGTCATGCTGGAAGACCTCCCTGGACTATATCAACCTGGTTCCTGCAGTCATTAGTTGTAGGTCCATACTGCCAGTCACCCACAATCTGTCGCCAGTCCGTCCGTCCGGGTTCCTGGTCCTGGTCCTGGTCCCGGTCCTGTTCCTGTTCTCGTACCAGTCAGTGCTACCCAGTCGCACCAGTACCCAGTCTGCAGCTGCTTGCTGTGGAGGACCTCTGGGATTCCCCCAGCGAAGCCTCGCTCCCAAAGCTACAGTCAGCCTGCTGCTCACTGTGGAGGACCTCGGGATTCCTCCAGTGGAGCCACGCCCCCACTGCATTCAGCCTGCCTGTCTGTCTGCCTACCTTCCTGCCAGCCGGACTGACCTGTCTACAGTTCTAAGACTTTGCCTGGACCAGAGCTGGTGCTTGTTCTCAGGGAGTTTCCCTCCCTACTCAAGGAAGAGGAAGGTGACCTGGTGGAAAAGACTTTAGGCTCCTGACCACCACTTGTACTAATAAATCCTGTTTTTGAATTTTATTTATATAGTGCCAAATCACAACATAGGTTATTTCATGGCACTTAACACATTAAAGTCCTTACAGCAAGACTTTACAATATTATAGAGAAACCCAGCAATTCATCAATTCCAACATAAGCTACGAGGGAAAAAAACCTCCTCTTTAAGGGAGGAAAACCTCCAACAGAGGGAAGGAAAAACTCCCTCTTAACAGGAAGAAACCTTCGACAGAATCAGACTCAGGGGTGGGCGGCGGCCGTCTGCCTCGACTGGTTGGGGTGAGAGGAGAGCATAGAGAGAAAAGGACAGCATAGAGACAGAAGAGAAGAACTGTTGGTGGAGACGACAAGCGCAGGGCAGAGACATGCAGCTCAATGGCAGGACATCTGCAAAAGAAAGAACAGAAACTACACTAGCGAGGGAACTGAATGGAGACAAGAGACAATAAGAAAAAGATATGGGAGAGAAAAATATGGTGAGGTATAAGTCAGTTAAACAGTAGGAGGAAAGAAAAGAAGTTCAGCATGTAACAAGGTCCCCCAGCAGTGTCGGCCTATAACAGCATAACTAAGGGTTGGTTCAGGTCTACCCAAGCCAGCCCTAACTATAGGCTTTATCAAAAAGGAACATTTTGAGTCTAATCTTAAAGCTAGAGAGGGTTTCTGCCCCTCAAACACAAACTGGGATCTGGTTCCACAGGAGAGGAGCCTGAAAACTGAAGCTCCGCCTTCCATTCTACTTCTGGAAAATCTTGGAACCACAAGCAGACCTGTGTACTGAGAGAGAAGTGCTCTGCTAGGATTATATGGTTCTATAAGATCTCTAAGATACGATGGAGCCTGGTCATGTAGGGCTTTGTAAGTCATCAAGAGAATTTTAAATTATATTCTTGATTACACAGGAATCCAGTGAAGAGAAGCTAAAACTGGAGAAATATGATCTCTCTTGCTAAATCCCATCAGTAGTCTTTCTGCAGCATTTTGGATCAACTGCAGGGTTTTAATGAGTAATTTGGACATCCTAACAACAAGGAATTACAATAATCCAGCCTACAAGTAACAAATACATGAATGAGTTTTTCTGCGTCACGCTGAGGAAGGATTTTCCTGATTTTATTAATATTACATAGATGAAAGAAGGCAGTTCTGGACATTTGCTTTATGTGGTGGCACGGTGGTGCAGTGGTTAGCACTGTCACCTCACAGCAAAAAAGGTTCCGGGTTCGAATCCGGTCCTGGGCCTTTCTGTGCTGATTTTGCATGTTCTCCCTGTGCTTGCGTGGGTTCTCTCACTCATGAAGAGGGTCATGAGTGGAGTCTATCCCAGCTCACTTTGGGCAAAGGCAGGGTCGCCAGTCCATCACAGGGCCAACACATAGAGACAGATGGAAACAAAGACAATTCACGCTCTCATTCACACCTGAAGGGCAATTTGTAGAATCACCAATTAACCTGAGACGCATGTTTTTGGATGGTGGGAGCCCCATGCAGGCACAGGGAAAACATGCAAAATCCACATAGAAAGGCCCAGGCGCAGATTCGAACCCTGAACCAATGCTAACCATTCCACCACTGTGCCGCTAGGTTTTGATCATTGGACTGTTTTTGACCTTGGTTCTGGATATTCCTTTTGGGGATTTTTGCCAGTTCTTCACCGGTCAGTTTTTTCCTGCGTGTCTTTAGTCGTGCTTTTGGGTTCAAACCTTGAGTCATAACAGCTGATTGGATGAATGTGATCAGTGGGCGGCAGGAGGAGAGAAGAGGTGCGACGAGGAAGAAAAGACAGTGAATCGTCCCGGCTCAGTGGTATCGTTGGACTCAAGTAAACTTCCAATAGTCTCAGAACTTATTAACAGAAACGCAGGGGTCTCTGATGTTTGTACAAAAGAACATAGGAGTGACCAACTATGTAGAAATTGTCACAAAAAACCCCCAAAAGAAAGTAGTAATAACAAAAAGCGAGTGGATGAACACAGTCCCATGGAAACTCAAAGACAAAGCACCAGTGAGATGACAAAAAAAAGCTTGTCGCAAGAGTCCAGAAAAACCAAAAGTTTGTTTCCACCCTCCAGTGATGGAGTGCCACTCAGTGTGGAGACACACTCACTGCCAAGGAGACCGTCTTCATGAAGGATCTGAAAACATCAACAAGCGATGGGATACCTCACCTGTCTTCAGTAGAAACAGGAGGCTGCAGGGCGAGATGCAGCAGAAGATGATGACACACCTGTCACTTAATTACTGTCATAAAAATATCGCAATTAAATAAATACAGTATATTAACTGTCTATATACTCCCCAAACATCAATATATGAAAAAAATCATACAGCATTTACACATTGCCGAGGTTTATGGTACGAGAAAAAAACCTCTCTGCCACACTTCATTGACTGTGTTTCTTTCTCTTTTTTTAAACATATTGTTTTAGCCATTATTAATGTGATTATTTCTTTGTTGTTTTTTCCACAGTTCCTGAAATTGTACAACAGTTAAATGTGGCATTTCCTCAGGCACAACGGCACAGTAATTTCACAATATCCACTAAATGGTGAACGATGTTGTAAACAAGTCGCCAACCTGAATGGATCTTGTCCACCATATAAACGAGTGGACAATCCCAGCACAGTAAGAGACTGAGGACCTCTGGTGGGTAGAAGAATTGGAACAGGGACTAAAAACCGAACTAAACTGACCAAAACAACAGATATAACATTATAAATGGAAATTCTCTAGATTTACCAGATTACTAAGAGTTTCTTTCTCTGAGCTGATCAGTCTGAGACGATTCTCAAACTCAAAAGAGCAGATTTGCTCTTCTTACATGAAGTAACTTCTCCTAGCTGCATCTATTAAACACAGTTTGATGCATCCAAAACTTTTTAATCTTGGTGCGAGCTTCCAGTCTGGTCAAGAGACAAAATTTAATAAATAAATAAATTTCATGTTGTATGCTGCACATGTTTCAATCCTGCATGTTTGCCTTGATTGATTGATCTGTTATCAACGTGGGATGATTATTACTCAATTCTTTTCTACGATAGGTTATCCAAGGAACTTCAGATAAATTGTGTCCCATCAGGATGTTATTTGGTTGTGAGTGCTCATCAATAACTTCTATTGGAGTATATTCATTTGCTCATTTGCTCATTTTCTGAAATAGGGACTTTCTCCTGTTCACATTTTGCATACTTGTGTTTATGCTGGTGATTTAATTTGACTATATGTGAATGCTCCTTCTGGGTTCGTTATATTTTAATTAATAAAAAGAGTTTAATAAAAAAAAGATAAGCGCTGAAAGAATAAAGCAAGGGAA
This sequence comes from Brachyistius frenatus, assembly GCF_029030835.1. NCBI lineage: Eukaryota > Metazoa > Chordata > Actinopteri > Embiotocidae > Brachyistius > Brachyistius frenatus. Next base: position 183,459 of record NW_027210770.1, on the reverse strand, counting down.
CTATGACAATCTGGTCTTCTTGAGCTGATAATGTTCAGCTTGAAGACATTTGGCAGAAACAGGGCTGAGCTGACAGCTGTGGAGCTGTGGAGCCTGACATCAGTGTAAACTTCTGCTGCTTTGAAAGAACCCTGCTGCACTTTAATGACCGAGGGGCTTTGCTTCTGCCCTTAGGCTGCAAAGGTCGAGATTAATTAAAACAAAAGTTCACCACACAACAGGAAGTAATGATATTATTTTGCCTTAAGACATAATGTTGCACAGCTGCGCAGAGCTGGAGACAAGATGGGAGGATGAAGGTGCGGTGTGGGAAAGGAACTCAGAGCATGGGAGTAGAGGAACAGAAAGAGTGAGAGAGACGACTGCTGACACAAACAGATGTTGAAGCTTTTGGCAAAAGTGTTCCTCTTTTTTTTGTCCTTTAGACAATCTTTTTTCTAAGACTGCGCTTTAAATTCAAAATAAATTAGAAATAAAAATGTTTTTTTTAAGTTCTTTACATCATAGACAAATGTGTTCTTAACCAACCAACCAAAATATAAATGAAAAAAAAAGATGTATAGAAATTAGATTTCAAAATCGTGAGAAAATAAGCCGTCCTCTCTGCTCTCAAACACTGGGGGTGTGTCAACATCATGTCCAGAGGTGGGGACGCTGTTCTCTGTCCCACAACTGTAGACTTTTTGTATAAAAAGCTAACCTGGAATTCAACAGTTTTATAGAACTTGTCACCCCTTGATAGTGACAAAAACCAGCTAAAAAACCAGGAGTTAAAAGCTCCAGACACATTTATGGTAATTCCATTCAGGCTGAATCTCTGGCAGCACACGTCTCCAAGGCCCTTCAAATGTATTTGAAAACACTGCAGAGTCCCCTGATTATTAAGCAAATATCTCTTATTCTATACATTTGTTTTCTGTTAAAGTCCAACCACATTTTATTTTCAATTTAGCAGCATTTTAAAAAATAAATCTGAGGTTCCCTGTATTATTGGTTCTATTACTGTAATCAACATTTCCTTTGGCTTCACAATATGTTGATTATAACAGTAGCAGTAATTATTTTGGTTCTGATGTGAGAATCTTAAGCTGTTGTTTTTTTGTTTTTGTTTTTTTTAAATCAATATAGCGCCTTTCTTTTTTATTTGAGTGTCTTTTCTTCATGTGAAAGAACCATTCTTTCTCCAAAACAGATTCTTGGCGACAAGCTGCATGACCTAAATAACCTTGACAAATACCAGGGCAAAAGTATTAAAGGAGTGGGAAAAGGCAGAATCCAGGAAACCAAACCTCAGGTCTGGAAAACACAATGACAAATTGGAACGGTTGGACACGGGTCGAGACAATCGGCGGTGGGGAAGACAATCACAATGGACATGTGAAGAGACCTGGAACAAAACAAGAGGTGAGTACATGAAACACAAAAGGAAATGGACAGTGAAAAACTGAAAAGATAAGAAAGTTAACAGACAGGACGAGATGTGAGAGCATGTTTGAGCCCCCAGAACCAGAACCTACTGCTTTTCTTTATTCTTTTTATTGTCTTTTCAAATTTTAAGGAACTAGTGAAATGGCCTTTATTGCAGCTTTGTTTTTACCCCTAACTCCAAAGACCCCACACTGTCAGGATCTCACCACCATTGCTATTTAATATGACAGAAATAGATTTAGTACGTCCCAATACTTAGTATGTTAAACGTAGGATGGCAAAAGTACCAGGATGTTCAACTACATCCGGTCGTATTTTTGCAGTCTGTAGGCCAGCACGCCACTCGAGCTGTTCTGACCCGCAATCCTTTGCGCAGCAGAAGAAACGTCACATCGACTGAGCCGCCGAGACGGTTGGTAGCACTGATGCTCCGCCCATAAAAGGAAAAAGAAGAAGAGGCATTGAAAGGAAGTGTACTCGTTCCTTTTTACTCCAAACAAACCACGACGGATGTGACAAAGTCAAAGTTCAAGATGCATTTCTATGATGAAGTAGTATGTCCCAATTGTACACATACTACATGCAAACAGTACATACTTTTTAAGGGAAGCTGAAGTCCGTGCTAAAAGTAAAAAGAAATAGTATGCGATTGGAAACGCAGGGACAGTTTCTGGCTCAGATCCCTTCAGGCTCCCTTCCTCTTTTTCCTCGTGTTTCCTGTCTGTCTGTCCGCTCGGCACTGAGCTCCTCCCTCTGCAGATCGCTCACCCGATCCACCTGTCATCGATCACCTGCCACACACCTGGGCTCAATCATCTCATCTACGTCCTCCTGGTTAAATACCGGACCAGCTCAGCTCAGCACCATGTAGCCAACTCTGCTGCTGTGGTAACACTGAGCGGCGCCTTAGTTTTACAAAGTGATTCTGATTCCTGACTCCTTTACCTTTGTGTTTAGTTATCCTGCCTAATGTCGGTCTCCTGTCAGTCTGCTTCGGTGCCTCCTCGAGCTCGGCAGTCCAGCCCCGCTGAACCTCCTGCTCTTCACCCTGACGGCACTGCTGTGCTCTCGCTGTTAGGATTCGTGTTTTTCTCTGTTTTACCCCCGATCATCTCTCCTCCTGTGTCCTGTCATTCCCCTGTCTGCTTGTTTTTGTCCCCTCCCATGTGTTCTGTGTCCTCCTCTCCTCACTTCCCATGGCCACAACCCTCACCGGTCCCAGCAGCTGCTTTCACTCTCCCCAGATCCCCACCTGCAGGTGGCTCGTTTACCTGATCACATCCCGGATCTATATGTACCCTGCCCCTGCACTCTTCTGGTTGTCGGTGCATACTTCTGGACACTGCAAGTTTCTGCTAAACACCACAAGGACCACCAGTCACCCGTCCATCACCCGTCCGTCACCCGTCCGTCATCCATCTGTCCTTCGTCTGTCTTTCGTCCGTTTGTTCCCGTTCCTCCTGCTCCTGCTCCTGTTCCTGCTGCATAGCTACCAGTCGGAGCCACCAGTCAGTTGAGTTGCCTTCCCGACTTGGAGGAAAATAAACGCTGTAGGTACCACCTTTTATTCCACCAGTCGGTTGAGTTGCCCTCCCGACTTGAAAGGAAATAGACACTGTAGGTGCCACCTTTTGTTTGTTTGTTTTAATAAAGACTGTATTTAAAACTGATACCCGAGTCTGTGTGCCTGCATTTGGGTCCTGTTATCCACATCCTAACAGAATGCACCGACCAACTATGGACCCAGCGGCCACAGGCTCGGGTCCGAAATACATGACTTTATTTCAATATTTTGCCAGTCAGGCCCACCCGAGCCTGTTCCCGTTGAACCCAGGACAGGGTTTGAGGAAACCACCTGGCCTTCTGGGAGGAGGCGACGCCGGGGTCACCGGTCCTCCGGTCCTGCTACACCCCTGGTCTCTGGACTTGTAGCCGTCAGTCGCCATGAGCGAGCCTGCAGCCCCGTCAGTCGCCACGACCGAGGCCGCAGCCCCGTCAATCGCCACGACCAAGGACGCAGCCCCGTCAGTCGCCATTACTGGCTCTCTCACCCCCGCAACTCTGGCAAGCGATCCAGACGCCATTCGGGCCAGGGAGTTGGCCCACTGGGTCCTGCAGTGTGGCCTACTCGGCGGTAGCGCCGCTCCTCGGTTTCCTATTGCTGGACGAGTCGTTGACGCCCCGCCTCCAGCTCCGGCCTCCAGCACTGGATGACTCACCGCCTCCCGTTCAGGTCTCCGGGTGGGTCGACGCCCTGCCTCCAGCTCCTGCCTCCGGGTGGGTCGACGCCCTGCCTCCAGCTCCAGCCTCCGGCTGGGACGATTCACCGCCTCCCGTTCAGGTCTCTGGCGCGGTCGACGCCCCGCCTCCAGCTCCTACCCCCGAGTGGGTCGACGCCCCGTCCCCAGCTCCTGCCTCCAGCTGGGATGACTCATCGCCTCCTATTCAGGTCTCCGGCTGGGTGAACGCCCCGCCTCCAGCTCTGGCCTGTGGCTGGGTCGACGCCCTGCCTCCAGCTCCTGCCTCCGGGTGGGTCGACGCCCCGTCCCCAGCTCCTGCCTCCGGGTGGGTCGACGCCCCGTCCCCAGCTCCTGCCTCCGGGTGGGTCGACGCCCTGCCTCCAGCTCCGGCCTCCGGCTGGGACGGCTCACCACCTCCCGTTCAGGTCTCCAGCACGGTTGACGCCCCGCCTCCAGCTCCTGCCTCTGGCTGGGTCGACGCCCCACCTCCAGCTCAGGCCTCCGGCTGGGTCGACGCCCTGCCTCCAGCTCAGGCCTCAGGGTGGGTCAATGCCCTGCCTCCAGCTCCGGCCTCCAGCTGGGACAACACCCTGCCTCCTCCGTCCACCTAGGTTTCCCTACTCGTGTCTTGTGTTGTCCTCCATCCCTCCTCTGGTCCCCCTCCTCCCACCCGGTCCAGTCCAGTCCAGTCTGGTTACCAAGAGGCTCCCTTTGAGGGGGGGTACTGTCAGGATTCCTGTTTTTCTCTGTCTTAACCCCGATCACCTCTCCTCCTGTGTCCTGTCATTCCCCTGTCTGCTTGTTATTGTCCTCCCATGTGTTCTGTGTCCTCCTCTCCTCACTTCCCATGGCCCCTCACCCCAGCAGCTGCTTTCACTCTCCCCAGATCACCACCTGCAGGTGGCTCGTTTACCTGATCACCTCCCCGGACTATATGTACCCTGCCCCTGCACTCTTCTGGTTGTTGGTGCATACTTCTGGACACTGCGAGTTTCTGCTAAACACCGCAAGGACTGCCAGTCACCCGTTCATCACCCGTCCGTCACCCGTCTGTCCTTCGTCCGTCTGTTCCCGTTCCTCCTTCTCCTGCTCCTGTTCCTGCTGCAGAGCTACCAGTCGGAGCCACCAGTCGGTTGAGTTGCCCTCCTAACTTGGAAGGAAATAGACACTGTAGGTACCATCTTTTGTTTGTTTGTTTTAATAAAGACTGTATTTTGAACTGATACCCGAGTATGTGTGCCTGCATTTGGGTCCTGTTATCCACATCCTAACACTCGCCACCTTGGCTGGACAAGTAATCTGAATTCAGTCTGGATTCTTTCATCTCTGCAACCTCTTCTCTGTCATCAGTCTGGAGTCTCACATTTGGGTCCAGTTCTGCCTGCTCATCGTAACATACACACAATATACATTTCTCATTAAAAGGATCAAAACAAAAGTGTGTGCTTGCTGTGTAGAGGTTCCCTGCTCTGAGTTTGTGGCAACAAGTTGCTGAGTCAGCATTGGTTTGGTTTCATTTCATGAGTCCGCCCGCAGCCTGAGGACACGAAAGAACAAAGAAGTCACCCTCTTAGCTACTGAATATTCTCACAAATAATGGCATGTTAAGAGCATGCACTTTGTTTTACTTAACAAACACCCTCTTGGAATACAAAGCTGACCATTACAAGGCAGAATTTGAGAGACAAAAAAAGAAGCACTGCAAAGGTTCTGCTAGTGTCTCTCAGAAGATGTTCGGAGACATGAAGCTACCACAAAAACAAGTGTTTCCAATCCCTTTAATTTATGCACGGGATAAATAATGTCAGGCATCGACGTCTAAAGGAAGTTCACCTCGCTTCGCACAGTCATTCTCCCGTGGCAGAAAAAACAGCCTGTTGTTACAGAGAGGAAACAAAGAGGGAAAGTCTCCAAAACAAATTGAAAAAACCTGCAGCATCTGGTCGTGATTCTCCCCGAACAGCCGGTTTCACTGGACCTGTATACTTTCCCAAGGTTAAGTTACTTAAGATTCCTGTTCCTCCCTACTCCAAAATATATAGGTTGGGATAATGATGCTGAAGGCCATCCAGACACCAGACATTTGGGCAAATAGATAAAAAATCAAAGGCAGAACATGGACCTTTAGAAGCTCTTACCCAAAAACATAATTTGTCTTTGTATCTGTGAAAAAATACTTTTACCTCCAGTTCATCTGAAGTCTTCACCTTCGGTCTAATGATAATGTTCACATCGGATGTGAGCATCCTCCTTAATCTTTCTCTGGTCATCCACTGATTCCTGGTCTATGACCTCTGACCTCTTCCCAGTAATTATCACTGTTCTTTCCTTTTGTTCTTTGTATAGCTTCTATTTTGTACTGCTGTAACGGCTGGTATCCCCACTCAGGTCCGGACAGATTACACTATAAAACTGCTGATATTCTATTTTTTTTTTTTTTGTCGAATTCCATGAAAAGTCCAAAGCAACAATTCATGTATCTTATTGAATACATCAAAACCCTATAGCTCATAAGCCTTAAAAAAAAAAAAAAAAAAAAACAACAACAAAAAAATGTAAAACACTCTAGTGAGTCACAGTCTTATTTTGCAATACAATACAAGTGGAGTTTAAACAGTAGAACAGGAGGCACAGCCTTCATCTTTCAGAATCCCCTCCTGTGGAACCAGCTCCCAGTTCTGGTTCTCCTCTGGAGCCGGCTCCTAGTTCTGGTTCTCCTGTGGAACCAGCTCCCAGTTCTGGTTCTCCTATGGAACCGGCTCCCACTTCTGGTTCAGGAGGGAGACATCCTCTCTACTTCTGACATCAAACCTTCGTGTTTGATAACGCTTATAGTTAGAACTGCTAATGTGACCCTGTTAAACCCTGTTAAAGGCTGCTGAAGGACCTCCCACGATGCACTGGTCCTCTCCTTTGTCTTTCAATTCCATGCATTTATATCCCACATTACATCTCATGAACTTCTCCAACAGTTTTGTTTATTGTTTGTTATCTCTGTACAGTTCTGCTTACTTGGGTAGTTTTGTGTTTTTTTTTTCCCAGCCTTGAGTGTCAAGTTTCTTCCGTGTTTTGAACGAATGCAGATCAACTTCAAAACTAGACATAGTCTAAGTAAAGATACAAACGTAATATTTGTTTTTTGTTTATATCACATTTAATTATGTATCGACAAGGCACATTTCTTTTCCTATTCCTTGTTTAAAATGGCACAATGCATGTGAAAAGCACACTGGACCAACAGAGATCACAATCCTTGACCAGAAAAGAGCCTTTTTTTTTTATCAGCAGCTCAAATTGAAGACAACATGAATGATCATATTCATTGTATCCCACAATAAGCTTTCATGGATGGCTGTGACGTCATCCGCCGAGGTCGATGTGTGCCAGCGACTGACGTGAGGCACCCCATCAGATTTCTGCCAACCAGAGTCCGGGCTGCGTTACCCCCTCCCCCCGTCTACCATCTCCCCACCCGCCTCCTCCTCTCCCTCTCCGGTGGCCTACGTGCAGACTGGCAGCATCTCAGCCGCGTCCTCTTTCTCCTCTCTGTTTCATTCTGCACCACAACCATGGCCTGTCACCATCACAGTGTTTCATACACACACGGGCTCAATAGCATTACAAATTCACACGCTCACACACCAATGTTGGGATTATGTCCACACACTTTCGCATTGTTAGAGCTCCAGACACATTTATGGTAATTTCATTCAGGCTGAATCCCTGGCAGCACACGTCTCCAAAGCCATTCAAATGTATTTGAAAACACTGCAGCTTCCCCTGATTATTAAGCAAAGATCTCTTATTCTATACATTTATTTTTCTGTTAAAGTCCACCGAATTCTATTTTCAATTGAGCAGCATTTACAAAAATTAATCTGAGGTTCCCTGTATTATCGGTTCTATTACTGTAATCAACATTTCCTTTGGCTTCACAATATGTTGATAATAACAATAGTAGTAATTCATTTGGTTCTGATGTGAGGATCTTAAGCTGTTGTCTTTAAAAAAATTTTTTTTTTTAAATCAATATAGCTCCTTTCTTCTTTATTTGAGTGTCTTTTCTTCACATAAAAGAACCATTCTTTCTCAAAAACAGATAGTTGGCAACAAGCTGCATGACCTAAATAATGTTCTGGTTAGGGTCAAGTGAGGGAAACATTTGAGATTTGTAATACATTTTGTGGTTCTGGTGCGCTGACCAACGGGCTCGCAGAATATTGCTTTCTCCTTGACCAATTAGAAATGTATTCTGTTTAATTCCCTGGGAGAGTCAATGTAAGACCACAGCGAGGGATGGATGGACTCCTATAAGTGCCAGAAAAAAATTATTAAGGATGCAGGCCCAAAATTCAAACATAAAATAATCCCACATGCACAATACCTTTTTGGGGATAATTTCTAAATCTAAAACCCTCTGTTGTACAATAATCACTGCACTAAAATGCCCAACTGTATTCACCTAATAAACAGAACTTTTTCTCTCTCTTGATTAACAAATGTATTGAAGATCATAAACCAGAAAGAACTTTTCTAAATAGCACAATTCTCTTGGTTCATAAACTAGAGGTACAGAGCCACCTGGATGGAAAACACTCCCCTTTCAGCAAAGTGACATTTGTGTACTGAGATCTACCTGTTTTTTTTTCGTGCCCAGCTGATCATTAAGTAAAAAGGAAAACATTTATTTTTGTGGAAAAGTGTGTTATTGAAAACTTTCAAAAACACATTCAACAACACCAAATGTCAACATAAAACTATGTTTCTGTTCTAATCCATATTCAATAATGTCTTTCTAAATTTCATGGGGATCCTGTGTGCCCAATTCACTTAAACATAAGCTGTCCATCTTCCTCTGTTGGCTCCAGGTCCAGCTGGGACAAACTTTCACTGCAGTTATTGTGAGATGTGGTGACAGGAAATATTGAATCAGTAAATTATTTGTTTGACAACTCCCAGTGCAGTAAAGTGAGCTTTAGCCTCATGTGCAGATTGTTAACAACTATAATGAGCGACAGATGCTGCAAGATATCCAATGTTGGTATCCAGGGTGAAGTCTCGTTTTGTGAGTACTAAACTTGAGGACTTTGAAGTATCCCCATTATGCATCTGAGGCCGCTGTCTCGCAAAACAAGAGAATAAGTCTTTGAAACATGTTTTTTCTTCTGTAGAGCAGAAAATATGTTTGACCTTCTAACTTTGGATGCTGATGTGTTTGTTGGAAGTTATTATTAATTTGTGTATTGTAGTTGGAAATTTCACTGACTATGTGGTTATCAGATGAATTATTAAATGCATTTTCCATCTCGTCCCACCCTGAATTTGGTTTGCCTGTCATTTAGACCTCTTGGATTGGTAGTATCTAGATTGCGAATCCTTTGAAGCCACTGTTAATCGAGGATTATTCATGGGCCATCCCGGTAATAGAAAGGACTAATGCAGTTTGTGCCTCTATTGGTCTCTAAATATGATATTATTGTTCAGTGAATCTACTCATATAGTGGTAGTTTCACCCACATATCGTAGCCAGCATAGGTTTGTTCTGCTAAAAGTCATCTCCTCGGAAAAGACTGAGGGTACCCTCTAGTGGCAAAAATGGAGAATAATGTGAATTCTTCTGAATTCTGCAGAGGACGCATGTTTGAGAGGTTTAGGTGAAATGAAAATGTGTTTTAAGTCCCAGTTTGCTTTCATTTGCACGGGCAGCAAGGAAGAGTGGACCTCCTTTTCTTCCCCACTACCCATCTTTCAATTATTGTACATGATTCTCACACTCAATGGGCCTCATTCACCAACCGTTCTCAAGAAGAAATGTCTTCTTAAACCCCATTTACGCAGATTTGACAAAGATTCTGGCATTTACCAATGTTTTCTTATTTGGAATTTTTTTCATAGATAACAATAAAATCTGCATTCAAGAGCACGCATCTGAGCGCTGAAATGTTTGTGCCAAATCATTGTTTTTTGCGTTTTCTTCAATTCTACACTTGTATAATATCATAGTATTTAATCTACAATGACATTTTTTATTTTAATAATTATTTTCATTACTTTACAAAACATCATGGTTTTGAATAAACACTACAATAACACCCTGACAACCGGACAACAGCTTCGCCTTCCAGGTTTGACAACAATTAATTGTTTGTTAATAAATTCTATTTAATTGGACTTTTACAGTGTGTTTCTTTATATATTACAATTATTCTCAAGAAGGAAACACATCACTAAAAGAACAAAGACGTTCCAGTGTATTTTTAGTTGAACAGGATCAGGGTGCAAGTGAACAGGATCTGGGTTCAGATCTGGAGGTTTTGCTGCAAGAGGGTACAGTCTGCGCGCTGCTGATTATTTTTACATAATTGGTTTTGCGCAGTTCTCCTGATACAGTGTTCACTGAACGAGCAATCCCATCACAAGTATCTTTCTTTTTGTATTTTACATTTAATATTTACACTACGCTATTAAATATGACAGCTCTTTATCTGTTCACTTCCTGCAGCAGTATCTCCGCTTCAGAACTACTGTAGTTGTTCTTCCTCTTGAAGTCTGCTGCTCCACCATCTGTCAGCATTATTTATGTTTCTGTCAACTTCTCTCTTCTCCCTTGCTGTCTGTGACTCTGTGTGCACGCGGCACTGCAGTCTCATGCCCTTTTATGGGCATTGGCAGGGCATTTACTTATGCTAATTAGGGTAATTAAGATATTTTATTGATTTTAATTAACCTGAACACTCCCGATCCCATCAGATCTCGTTTGTCAAACAGGCTCTGGCCTACTTGGATGGGAGAACACCTGAGAATACCAGGTGCTGTAAGCTTTTACCCTCCTTCTCTTTACAAACAGCAGAGGGCGGAGCTGCGTCTGTTTGTGTGGGGAGACCTGGATCTTTCTATGTAGTTTGTCTCTGACCCTTCCTGTGAGACAGCACATACAGTTTTTCGATACATATTTTGCATGTCGGTCAACAATTTGGGGTTAATTACAGGATGATTTTCAGTGCTAAAATACAGCGTGAGACAAGCACAAGTAGAAAGTAGTTGTGAAACTCGTGACATTATTTTGTGAGTGCATCTTGGTCATCCAGGAGCTTTCAGACAGACGGAGTCCTCCTAACCTGAGACTCTGCAGTAAAATACAATCATAAAGAAACAGGGGCTTAAAGGAGGTGCAATGGTTTTGGTAGTTTTAGTTTTGGGGACAAAAACATTTAAAAAGTATCAATTTTAAAAGTGTTATTTTTCTGTTTCCTGAAGCTGTGTCCATCGAATGAGCAGCCGCTCCCTCTACAGATTGCAAAAGCATTCAGCACCTGGTATTTCCAGGCAGTCTCCCATCCAAGTACTAACCAGGCCAGACCCTGTTTTGCATTGGATATCGGATGACATCGTCGATATACAGTATGTAATATCTTACCCCCCTGGCACAAACACCACTGGCCACTAAACAGCCCCACTTCAACAACAAGAAAGAAAACTGGTCCCTCCAACCAACCAGACCAATCCTAATCATAGGTGACTCCAACCTGGACAGACTACCAACAATCCAGAACTCATTGGTCCAAATAGACTGCTATCTGGGAGCCAAAATCAAAGATGCAAAATACCTTCTAAACAAAAAAAAAAACACTCAAGCCGAGAAACCACAAGAGTTCTACTTTGTTTCAGGCTCAACAACAAGGACACCCGACTCCACGTTCACCTCTAAAAACACTCCTTAACATGATCAAAACAGCAAAGGCAACCTTCCCCTATGCCAAAATCCTCATCCCACATCCAATGGACCCCGGACAGAGCCAAAGCCATGTGGCAACACTGGGAGCCGTTTTTATTCTTCTAAATCCTCCTCCGGCCGCCAAAATCCCCAACGGGATCCCAGAGAAGGACCCCACCATCACATCCTAACCTCAATCACCGGGAAACAATCAACCTGTCCACCCACTTCAAATTGTCCCCTCAACAATTAAGCCTCCTATCAAAAGGTCTGTCTCTCCAAAAGAACTTCTTCAAAGACTACCTGGCAGACGTATAACACTGCTCTGGTATTTCGGCATCACTGACTCCAAAGAAACCAAACCCTTCCAACCCAAATCCTCCTAGGAACCTGAATGGGCCTCACTACCTCAGGAAATCCAAACTCTCATCCGAGACCATTCCCAAATTCTGGAAAACTAGGCCTGGACACAAGAACAAGAAAACCTAATACCAGCAGAGGAAGTAAAAACAGAACCAACCATCATCCTAAAACCAGTGGACAAAGGAAGTGTCACAGTCATCATGGATAAAAAAGACGACATCCAGGAAGCCCGTAGACAACTAAACAACCCCACCTACTACAACCCACTGTAACAACCCATTTCCCCAGAAACCTGACAACTGGTCAGAAAAACCCAACAAGAACTTTACCAGAAAAAGTTCATCAGCCATAAACAAATCCCTTATCTCCTAGGGGATGTCCCCACGTCTTCTACCTTTTCACCCAAAATACACAAACCTAGCCTGTCCCCTCAAAAATCCCTCCAGGAAGACCAATCATATCAGACTGTGGCAGTGAGGCCTACCAACTTGCAAAGTACCTGGAATCATTCCTCAACCCCCTCTTCATCAAACACCCCAGGTACCTCAATGACACCTTTGACTTTGTCAACAAAGTCTCCAAACTACAACCCCCACCTTCAGTAATCCTTTTCACTCTGGACATGGACAATCTATACACAAACATTGAATCCTCCCTGGGACTACAAGCTGTGACGAAAAAACTCTTACAACACCCAAACCCATCAAGACCAGATGAAACCCTAACAAAACTCCTGGACATCAGTCTTTCAAGGAATGACTTTCAGTTCAACGGACACTACTTCCCACAAACCAAGGGAGTGGCCAAGGGGAAACGCTCCGCCCCCTCCTACGCAAACATTTACATGGCAGACTGGGAAGAATCCATTTTCACCAAATGCCCCAAACTCCCCTCAGCCAAACTTCACTTCCTGGATGACATCTGAGGCATTTGGCCCCACTCCTGGGAAGAATTCAACATTCATACAAACCCTCAACCAGCATCACCCGCTCATCAGAATCAAACCGAACCTGCATGAAACGGAAGTAGACTTCCTGAACACCACCACCTACAAACGACCTAACTTCCAAAGAACAGGAATCCCTAAAGGAACTACAAAATAATCCCAACATAATCATGAAACCGGCAGATTAAAGGCTCAAAAATAGTTATCATGGACAAGCAGCAGTACATTTTGGAGGCAAACAGACAACTTTCAAAATATTACAAACCCATCCCAGAATCCATCCAAATCAAAACACAAAGTAAAATTAGAGAAATAGTACATGCATTATATAATCAGAAATACATCAAAGCAAAGCAGAGGGATTTTCTGCACGGCCCCGGTGACCCACGTCCCATATATTTTTACCTGCTCTCCAACACAAAGAGCCTCACCCTGAACGGTGCCTTCGGAAGTTCCTCCTGGCTGACCAATAGTGTCAGATTGTAACAGCGAGGCTGTGGCTCAGACAGTAGAGTGGGTTGCACACTAATCGGAAGGTTGGTGGTTCCATCCCCAGCTCCTCCTGTTCACATGCCTAACAAGTGTTGTTTCAATCTTGCTCGTATGTCGTTACCATTTTCTCTGATGTACAGCATATGACAAAACTTATGGAGGATGCAATAAACTACATTTGTTGTATCCAGAGTGATGTGAGCAGAAATAGGAGTAGATTTATGACCGTGTGGGTTAGTTATAAATTTAAGAACCATAAAATGTCCCCGCTGTGCACCCTGGGCCACCACCCGATTTCTTGTAAAACAAGCCCACACCAGAAGGTCTTTCAAATTGCGATTTTTCCTGAGTGGTGATATAATTATATATTCATCGAGTTTTCAATACTGTGATTGTGTTTGCTGGAAGTTAATTTTAATACAACTCTGCAAAGGCAGATATCTGGTGGAATAATTGGTGACTAGGAGTAGCAGCCTCTTCTGCATGTGTCAGTGGGTTTGAAATAGATTTTAGACAGCTTTTTTTTGTGTGAATGGTTGACCTGTTCAAAGTATATTGTTGTCTCTAGAAAGTTGATCTAATGTTCGTCCAAAGTGTATTCAACCTTTATGGATGGATGGTGACTATTCATGATATTAATGAAAGCTTTGAACTCTTCTACACTGTACACCCAAGCTCCGACAATGTCATCTAGAAAGCGAGATAAAAGATGGGTTTCAGAGGATGCTTGGCCAAGACCTCCCGCTCCCACTCACTCATTTGTACGTTTTCATAGGTAGGAGCGTATTTCTGTCCCATGGTGGTCCCCCACATCTGTAAATAATGCCTGTCTTCAAAACCAAAGTTGTTATTGGCTAGGCATATTTCTAACAACTGGAGCAGCTGTCTGTCCGGTCTGCTGCCATCCTTGTACCTATTCCTAATGGTATCCACTAGGAATAGACCGGCCTGGCCGATTGTCGGTGCCGATACTTAGCTTTTATACGATTATCGGTATCGGTATTATTTTTTTTCAATTGCCGTTAAAATGAATGAATTAAAAATGTGCTGCTTTGACACTGATGCAGAGTCTCTCTCAGTCTGCAGTCACCACTCTGTGGTGTTGCGCTATGTCCCGCCTACAACTTTATCTGATGGTTACACGTAACCAGTAATGGCCAATCAATGCTGAGAACTGAAGCGAAGCGAGCTTCTTCTGTGGCAGAGAAGGACCACCAAGGGACGGATCCTCTCCAGGAAGTCATACGTGTCCTTCAGATAACTAGGATGCCTGGTAGAGAAAGGACCCAGATAAACATCAATGTACTGAGTGATGTTGTAACTGGCTCTGTTGCAGTCCAACACTATACGACCTATAGTGTCGGCTCCTCGTGTTGGGGAGCAGGTAAAAGTATCTGGGATGTGGGTCCGTGCAGAAAATCCCTCTGCTTTGCTTTGATGTATTTCTGATTATATAATGCATGTACTATTTCTCTAATTTTACTTTGTGTTTTGATTTGGATGAATTCTGGGATGGGTTTGTAATATTTTGAAAGTTGTCTGTTTGCCTCCAAAATGTACTGCTGCTTGTCCATGATAACTATTTTTTAGCCTTTATTTTTTTTTTTTTAATTTTATACACTTTATTAATCCCCGAGGGGAAATGTCTTCACTACAGCAGGGGGGCTCTCAGGGGGGAGCTGCTGCAACAGGCTGCCACTAGCGCGGCGCCAGGTAACCTGACGTGCATGTTTTTGGATGATGGGAGGAAGCCGGAGAACCCGGAGAGAACCCACGCAAGCACAGGGAGAACATGTAAACTCCGCACAGAAAGGCCCAGGACCGGATTCGAACCCTAACCCTTTTTTGCTGTGAGGTGACAGTGCTAACCACTGCACCACCGTGCTGCCCAATAAGTACTTTTTTTTTAATAATTTTTTTTGATTTTTTTGATTTTTTTTGATTTTATACATATCTGCCGGTTTTATGATTATGTTGGGATTATTTTGTAGTTCCTTAAGGGATTCCTGTTCTGGTATGGAGAGGTTACCTGCACGGCCCCACGTCCCGCTCCAGGCTCCCCAGATCCCGCTTGATTAAACAGTTAAGGGGGCCACCACCCTGCTCCCAGCACAGTTCCCAATTAGACTGTTCTGTAAATGGGATTGGGTCTATGCAGTCTCCCTGAAAGTAATCAATCAATTTCAGTCTCCGATGATAGGCATGGAGGTCCCTGCAGAGCTCCAGGTGGTCAAATTGGGTGGGTCTGGGAATAAAGTCCCCTCTCCAACAGACATAGTTGAGCTGTTCTGGGTGTGAATAATTCCCTCCTGTGAAGGCAGAGCTGCAAGAGAGTGTAATTGTCTTTTGATGAAAATGTTGATCCTCTGCAAGTTGTGCTGCTGCTCCTCTGGAAGGAAGGGAGAGTAGACCACTCGAGAAGACCACCACCTTTGTGTCAGGATGAACAGGAGTTTTCTCACAGATTTTGAGGAAGTGATAGATGTTGGGTACTTGGAGCACCAGGGGATTCTATTAAGGTTGGAGTCCCCCAGTAGAAACAGCGTCCTATGCCACTCAAAACACCAGTCTTGTATTTTATGAGATGGTCTGGCTGTGTTGTAACGGACCAGCAACGCCCCCACATTTTTTGTTTTGTTTATCAATGGTCGCCTGATAGTGATGTAAGGCCAAGCCGTTTTGATTTGGCAAGGATAAGTTGCGAGATGATGAGGAGAAGGAAAGGTGCTGGCAGACCACAGGTAAAGGAGGAAGTACGGAGAAAAAAAAGAGCTGGCGAAACGGTCCTCCTTATCGGCGATGGAGGTTTAAGAAGTGAAGCTGAGGTAGTTAATCCCTCGGGACTACTACAGTCAAAGGGACGATGCAACCGGACCTCGTAGCGACATTTACCAACTGAAAAAAAGTAAGCGCTTGACAGTCAGCTGACTGCCAGTATCGCTGCCGGTAGAGCTGACTCTCACACTGAATGACTGACTGACCGACTGACTGTATTGGGCGAACATTATTTCCCTTTTTGAGTGGATTACATGTTTTTTTCAATATTTAGTTTTTCCTTGGAAACATCCTGAAGTGGACTCTTTGTTGGCGTTTCTCCTTTTTATTTTTTACTTTCATTGAACTCATTTTGTTTCGTCTCTTTTCAGGAAAATAAAAGGGTCTCATTGACAAGAACTGTGCATCTCCTGTGGTGTTTTGTCATCGATAAGGACAAGGATAAGACATCTATGTTTGTTGTTGGTACTTTTCTATTGAAAGGTCTTTCAGGTTGTGTGGAAGTAACTTGTGTTATTGTTCATAACTCCTTTGTGTTGGCTTAGTTTTAATCAATTTAGATACATTATTGTCAGTGTTCTCCCTGGCTGGCACCCCAGGACCAAGAATACACGAAGTTTAACATGAAACTGTCACAGTGTGATAGGTGGGGGTTTGAGGTAAAGCCAGCTCTCCTGCCCCCTGCCACCCAGTGGTCACAGGCTCGCTCCCCTCCCCTCCCTCCTAAGCTCCATTTATTTTATAATCATGAGTGGAGGAATGTTGTCAAAGGTCACTTTAACTTGTCTTTCAGCCGAAATCGTAAT
The DNA here is from genome assembly GCF_029030835.1 of Brachyistius frenatus. Taxonomy (NCBI): domain Eukaryota; kingdom Metazoa; phylum Chordata; class Actinopteri; family Embiotocidae; genus Brachyistius; species Brachyistius frenatus. Next base: position 166,695 of record NW_027210770.1, on the reverse strand, counting down.
TTTTCTCCACCATTTAGTTTTGGAGCCATTTTGTGGCCCTTTAGGTTTGGGGAGAGCTGCCTTGTGGTGCCACCTGTACGAGGGGAGATGGGAGAGGCGACAATGTCATCCACCATATGCACACTGATATTACTGTAGACTACGTTTTTGGACTTGCAAGGTTCAACTGGTTCAATTTTTGTTTGTAGCTCTCTGTGTAGACTTTGTCGAACCTAGACTATTTCAAAATCCTGTTGAGAGCCACCCGAGGCCATCCGGTCCCTTCTTGTGGGATTGTTAGTGGTGTGGGGAGGGATCCTGTACAGGTGTTTGATTTGGGGGTTTTGGATTGTGTGCCGTGGTTTGGTCTGGTATGATTGTTTGGTTTGGAGGTTTTTGATAGTTTTATATGAATTACGAGGTCCCTCAGGTTGGCGTTCAGGATGATCAGGGATAGTAGGGGGCGTGTTTTGGAGGGATTTGTGTTGGGTTTTGGGGCCTCCTTGGGGAAGGCTTTTTTGTAGGCCATTCTGAGTTTGTGTCTGGACCTTGTCCTGAGGGCTTTGAATAGTGTTTTGGTGGCCTGCATGACATCTTCCTTGCTTCAACTGATCCTAATGAGTGGTGGTGTTCTACTTTCATTTCATGCAGGTTCGGTTTGATTCTGATGAGCGGGTGATGCTGGTTGAGAGTTTGTATGAATATGTAAAATTCTTCCCAGGAGTGGGGCCAAATGCCCCAGATGTCATTCAGGAAATGAAGGGTGGCATTTGGTGAAGATGGATTCTTCCCAGTCTGCCATGTAAATGTTTGCATAGAAGGGGGCGGAGCGTTTCCCCATGGCCACTCCCTTGGTTTGTAGGAAGTGGTGTCCGTTGAACTGAAAGTCATTCCTTGAAAGACTGATTTCCAGAAGCTTCAGTAGGGTTTCATCTGGTCTTGATGGGTTTGGGTGTCGGAGGAGTTTTTTCCTCACAGCTTGTAGTCCCAGGGAGGATTCAATGTTTGTATATAGATTATCCACATCCAGAGTGAAAAGGATTACTGAAGGTGGGAGTTGTAGTTTGGAGACTTTGTTGACAAAGTCAAAGGTGTCATTGAGGTACCTGGGGTGTTTGATGAAGAGGGGGTTGAGGAATGATTTCAGGTACTTTGCAAGTTGGTAGGCCTCACTGCCACAGTCTGATATGATTGGTCTTCCTGGAGGGATTTTTGAGGGGACAGGCTAGGTTTGTGTATTTTGGGTGAAAAGGTAGAAGACGTGGGGACATCCCCTAGGAGATAAGGGATTTGTTTATGGCTGATGAACTTTTTCTGGTAAAGTTCTTGTTGGGTTTTTCTGACCAGTTGTCAGGTTTCTGGGGAAATGGGTTGTTACAGTGGGTTGTAGTAGGTGGGGTTGTTTAGTTGTCTACGGGCTTCCTGGATGTCGTCTTTTTTATCCATGATGACTGTGACACTTCCTTTGTCCACTGGTTTTAGGATGATGGTTTGTTCTGTTTTTACTTCCTCCAGGGCCTTTCTCTCTGCTGGAGTTGGGTTGTCTTGTTCTTGTGTCCAGGCCTAGTTTTCCAGAATTTGGGAATGGTCTCAGATGAGGGTTTGGATTTCCTGAGGTAGTGAGGCCCATTTTGGTTCCCAGGAGGATTTGGATTGGAAGGGTTGGGTTTCTTTGGAGTCAGTGATGCCAACATGCCAGAGCAGTTCTATACATCTGCCAGGTGGCCTTTGAAGAAGTTCTTTTGGAATGTGGTGTTAGTGGTTGGGGGAATGAAAGATAGACCTTTTGATAGCAGGCTTGATTTTTGAGGGGACAATTTGAAGACGGTGCACAGGTTGACTGTTGGCTCCCAGATAGCAGCTTATTTGGACCAATGAGTTCTGGATTGTTGGTGGTCTGTCCAGGTTGGAGTCACCTATGATTAGGCTGGTCTGGTTGGTTGGAGGGACCAGTTTTCTTTCTTGTTGTTGAAGTGGGGATGTTTAGTGGCCACTGGTGTTTGTGCTGGGGGTGTAAGATATTGTTTAAGGCTGCCCAGATCCATTTCTGAGTAGTCAGATTGTAGGGTCAGGTCAAAACTGTGTTTTTTCAGGTAGTTTGGCACTAGGTTGACGGGGGTCCAGTTGTTTGCGCATAGTGGTTGTGGTGTTGGTGGTATCGGTGAGGTAGGTGACATGGTTTCTGCGAGGAAGTTTAGTGCTTTTTGGGAGTATAGAGGGAGCAAGTTAAAGGGTTCTGCCAGGTGGACACAGCTGTATCCGTTCATTCAGTGGACACAGCTTCAGCAAATAGAAAAATTGCGATTATAAAGTTGATACTTTTAAAAAAAAAATTTGCCCCCAAAACTCAAACAACAAAACGATTGCACCTCCTTTAAGCCCATGTTCCTTTATGACTGCATTTTACTGCAGTCTCAGGTTGGGAGGACTCGTTCTTTCTGAAAGTTCATGGATGACCAAGAAACACTCACAAAATCATCTCACGAGTTTCATGACTATTTTCTACTTGTGCTTGTCTCACGCCGTATTTTAGCACTTACAATCACCCTGTAATTAAACCCAAATAGTTGACTGACATGCAAAATATGTATTTAAAATCTTCACCTGCTGTCTCACAGCAGACATAAAGTACATAGAAAGACACAATCCCATCCAGGTCTCCCCACACAAACAGATGCAGCTCCGCCCTCTACTGTTTGTAAAGAGAAGGAGGGCAAAATCTTTCAGCACCTGGTATTCCCAGGTGTTCTCCTATCCAAGTACTAACTAGGCTAGAGCCTGTTTGGCTTCTGAGATCTGACGGGATCGGGCTTGTTCAGGTTGGTATAGCCGTAAACTCCACCTGTGTGAACAAAAAGGCCTTCACTAAATGACATGTCCAGAGTTGCGTGCAACTTTTCCCTGAGTTCAGACTTGGCGCACCCTTCATGTTTCTGTGCACTGAAACACATTCAGGCGTCCATGATTATGTCTGACATATACAAAAGGCCTGAGATTTTCATAGGCAATAGCTTACGGCCATACCACCTTGATCAAGCCAGATCCAGTCTGATCTTGGAAACTAAGAAGGGTTAGGCTTGGTTAGTTGTTGGATGGGAGACTGCCTGCTGTGAGCTTTTGCCCTCCTTCCCTTTCCAGTTGGTGAGCTTACAACCATGTTAGTGTCTTGTATTAAACTTGATGAAGATAAGCTAAAGTTGAAATGAGCCATTAAATCCTTACAACTCTTAATTACCTGGCTAATGAAACCTCCGGTCTCGAGGGTGAGTACTGTGATGGGAGACTGCCTGGGAATACCAGGTGCTGAAAGCTTTTCCCCTCCTTCTCTTTACAAACAGCAGATGGCAGAGTTGTGTCTGTTTGTGTGGGGAGACCTGGATGGGATTGTGTATTTCTCTGTATTTTATGTCTCTGACACTTCCTGTGAAACAGCACGTGCAGATTTTCAATATATATTTTGCTTGTGGGGCAACAATTTGGGGTTAATTACAGAATGATTGTAAGTGCAAAAATACAGCGTGAGACAAGCACAAGTAGAAAGTACTCGTGAAACTCGTGAGATTATTTTGTGAGTGCATCTTGATCATCCAGGAACTTTCAGCCAGACCAAGTCCTCCTAACCTGAGACTGCAGTAAAATACAATCATAAAGTAACAGTGGCTTAAAGGAGGTCCAATTGTTTTGGTAGTTTGAGTTTTGGGGGCAAATGTTTTTAAAAAGTATCAACTTTAAAAGCGCTATTTTTCTATTTCCTGAAGCTGTGTCCTCTTAATGAGCAGCAGCTCCCTCTGCAGATTGCAAAAGTTTACAGCACCTGGTAGTCCCAGAGGTTCTCCCATCCAAGTAGTAAAGAGGCCCGACTCTGCATTGCTTCTGAGACCGGATGAGATCAGGCGTGCCCAGGGAGGTACGGAAATAAACTATTGCCCAGGCAACTGTCGGGCCTTTTATATATGTCAGACATCCACATCATGAACACCTGAGTTATTTTTAAGACCACAGAAACATGAAGGGGGCGCCAAGTCTGAACTGAGAGACAAGTTGTCAAAAAGGAAAGTTTTGAGGGTGTCTGCCCCTGGAAGCCAAACTGAGAGCTGGTTCCACAGGAGAGGATCCTGAAAACTGAAGGCTCTGCCTCTCATTCTACTTTTGGAAACTTGGGAACCAGAAGCAGGCGGAGAGAGAAGATCTCTGTCATGGTGATGTGGTTCTGTAAGATCTATCAGTTTGATGTGGTTCTATACGAACTCTGAGATAAGATAGAGCCTGGTCATGTAGAGCTTTGTAAGTCAGCAGGAGGATTTTAAATTATATTCTTGATTTAACAGGAAGCCAATGATGAGAAGCTAAAACTGGAGAAATATGATTTCTCTTGCTAAATCCCGTCAATACTCTTGCTGCAGCATTGTGGATCAACTGCAGGGTTTTTAATGAGTAATTTGGACGTCCTAACAACAAGGAATTACAACAATCTAGCCTAGAAGTAACACATGCATGAATGAGCTTTTCTGCGTCATAGTGAGGAAGGATCTTCCTGATTTTATTAATATTACGTAGATGAAAGAAGGCAGTTCTGGAGACTTGCTTTAAATGGTGGCTAAAGGACAATTCCTCATCAAAGATGACTCCAGGATTTCTCACAGTGGTGCTGGAGGCAAAGACGATGTCATCAAGAGTACCAAGTGATTAGAGAAAGAGTTTCTGAGGTGTTTTGAACCAAGTACAATAAATTCCGTTTTGTCTGAATTTAGAAGCAGGACATTTTTTGGTCATCCAGACCTTTATGTCTTTTAGACATTCTTCAAGGTTTACTAGCTGATTTGTTTCATCTGGTTTTATAGAAAGATATAGCTGAGTGTCATCTGCATAACAATGGAAGTTTAAGCAACGCTTCCTGATGATATCTCCTAATGGAAGCATGTACAAAGTGAAGTCTGGAAGACTCGTTGTTGACATGAACAAATTAAAATCTATCTGATAAGTATGATTTGAACCAGTCTAATGCCGTTCCTTTGACCCTCGTAACATCTTCCAATCTCTGTAATAAAATCGTGTGATCAATCGTATCAAAAGTTATAAAACTACACACTTTTTCAAGGATTTTAGAAATAAACATCAGGTTGGAAATTGGTCTGTAGTTTTGTAAAACAGCTGGATCAAGAGTCGGCTTTTTAAGTAAAGGTTTAATTACAGCCACTTTAAAAGCCTGTGGTACATAGCCAGTTAAAAGAGATAGGTTGATCTGATCTACTATGGAAACACTAATTAAAGGGAAGACTTCCTTGTGGAGTTTAGTTGGGATGGGATCCAAGAGACAGGTAGATGATCCAGATGAGGAAATACTTGCAGTTAGCTCAGAGGGCTTCCTGATAGTGGCAGGAAGGGACTTCCCGATTCTCAAACCATAATCTTAACCCCTAACCCTAATCCTCTAAACCCTTTAACCTAACCCTAACAGCAGACAGATCCGTGCTTGATTAGTGCTGTCTGCCCTTCTTCTTTTCTGATCAGGTGTTCACATTTTAAATGTACTGGTTATAAAAACGGAGGCACAACGAGCGATTCAACCACATTAGAAAACGTAGCAGTGAAGCCACAGAGAGAGGGAGGTGTACATTTCACTCTATTGAAGAGGAAGGCCGTTCTTCTGTCTTTCATGGTGGTGAAGTGGTTAATAACCATGTTATTAAATGGCCTTTAGGTCCTCCACAACAACAAAGTCCATGGATATTTGGACTATGTTGACAAGTCTGTTTTGTTCACACGTGTTCCTCAGAACTGTTTTTATCCAGGAGAAGGAGCTCTGCTGAGGAGCTGCTGGCTGGTATCGTGAGCATCAACTGCAGCAGTGTGTCAACCTCGGAGAGTGTGTCCTGGAGGTCATCCTCAATAAGAAGCTTCACCATCTCCTGCTGGTTTGTGAAACAACTTGTTGTTGTAGAGGGAGTACAACTCATTCCTTAACTTCTGCTCATCAAAAAATGGGGACATCTTGATCAGCTGAGTCAACTCACTGCTGGGAAATGCAGCGGGTTTACAGAAAGATGGAAATTATGTATGATCCAGTACCGAAAATAGCTGAGTTGCTCCATGTCTGCAGATCCCTGGGTCATGTGCAATACTATGCTGTCAACAATCTGGAAGTAAAGACGTCTGAAAGATACGTCTGTTTCCTCGTCTCCTTCTTGGTGCTGGTTAACCCTCCACTCCAGGTCCTCCCAGCCACAGCCACCATGTTTACGTCAGGGCGCAGGTTCTCCGACTGCCTGGACTGTTTCATCATAAATGACATTGAACATCTCATCTGTTCTCGTGGCTTTGAGAGCGCTGATAGTGCTGTTGATCCGATCCTGGTTATTTTTTATGTCCACCGTCTGACTCTGCAGAACTTGAAAAAGTGGTTCTAAGGCTTAAAATGGACTGAAAGATGAAGAGCAAGAAGATAAAGTCAAAATCCTCCACTTTTTTCTTCAAGGTTGCACTCTGTGCAATGGAGTCTTTGTCCCATCCTGACTGTCATTATTGAGTTGAAGGCGATTCGTCCTTCATGGATGGGTTGTACCGCGCAGCTTTTGAAGTTCCACCTCACAGCAGACACCCTTTCAATTCCTTCAATTCAATTCATTTTGTGTGATGTTTGACGTTCCGCTGAAAACTGTTGATGACTCCAAGTGCTCTGCAAGTGTCGTATCAAAGATCATAGATGCATCTATTGGAGCTGTCAGCGGCCTCATTGTGTCTCCTGAATGCTTGTTGTTGGCGCTCAAGGTCCAAAGCTGCAACAATGAGTCTCATCACAATCTCATGGTTCTTCATCTGTCCATTGTGCTTCAGTGTGTTGATGCTTTTTGCCGAGTCTGATGCCTCCTCAATCATGATGAGTCCAAACAGGTTTAATTTAATTTCCTTTTTGATTTACTGTGCCTCTCAATTGCACGACAGGTTGGCCAAGTCCATAAATCCTGTTGTGGCCCACGGATGGTTCAGTGAACAGAAATCCTTGTTGAACAGACATGGTGCTGAAGCTCAGCGCTACCAGCCACTCCATACGGACATCATTTTCCACGTTGAAAGTCCAACGTTGAAAGTCCTTGTTCCTCTCCGTTTATACTGCAATACCATGTTTCACCACTAATTTATCCCACAAAGCATTTAGAGAGGCGCTGTTTCACTAACTGTAAAATACTTAATGAGAAGTACTGTCATTTTATCACAATATGTTACTAAACACAAAAACCATCACAGATTTAACAACGAACATCATGAGATCATCATCATCATCATCATCCTCCCGGCCCAGTCAGAGTCTCTGTACACCTGCTGCTGCTTCAACCTCTCTGATCATCAGGACACACACCGTCCTGTTCTCCTTCACACATCATCACCTCCATCTGTAGAGAAGCAGAGAGATCAGAGGTGAGAACTGAGTGTCTGCAGAGACTCCCTCCATCAGCTGTCAGTCAGTGATGCAGCACATCAGAATAAAGAGCAGCAGGACTTCAGTCCTGTTCAGAGCAGCCGTGCAGCAGCCTGCTTCCTTACAGCTCTCATGTTAACGTGTTGGAGAGAACACGCTAAGCTCCAAGCTCACAAACAGTTTGAGGAAACAAACTGCTGAGTCTGGACAACAACTGGACTCCAGCAGGTCCGTTGAACCACCATGGTTACTAATGTAATGCTGGTTCTGTGATGTGCAGGCTGCAGTCAGACTGATCTCAGAGCTGTTCAGGGTTGAAATGAGAGAACAAACAGTCTGAGATCAGATGTGATGGACGAGGACAACCGTCTCTCTACTTCCTGTCAGCTGGAATCAGCTTTACTTCCTGCACACATGAACTCATCAACAACAGTCGTCTCCATAGCAACTCAAACTGATCTGATTGGCTGACTGTCGTCTCTCTGTCTCCTCTCACAGCTGCACTGAGAAGGTTTTCATGAAACACTGGATCTTTGATACCAGCTGGGTTTGTTACATCACTGAAAGCAGCACGGAGCGACTGCAACCCTCTACTGACCTCCCAGTCTGCAGTCATGAACATGAGACATGAACGAGCTGCTGATTAAACAGAGAAGATCTACAACAGTAACAGACAGTGAACTTACTCCAGAGTCTCCAGTCTACAGTGTGGACTCTCCAGAAAACCACACAGCTGCTTCACTCCTGAATCCTGCAGCTTGTTGTCACTCAGGTCCAGATGTTTCAGATGGGAGGGGTTGGACTTCAGAGCTGAGACCAGAGAATCACAGCTGATCTCTGACAAACTGCAGCTCCTCAATCTGAATAAAGAATAAAAGATGGAGATAAAATCATGTGATCAGTTTGAATGACTTTGTCCTTCTGTTATTGAGGATCTTCATCATGTCAGCCTTCTACTGACATCATCCAAATGTCAGCACAACATTCATCCACCTCTTCATGTCAACACAGATCAATAAGATGCTGCTCACCTCCGTCAGGTCTCTCATTACACCATCACTACTCTACTGATACTTTAAACAGCTGCAGCTGATGATGATGTGCTTTCATCTGAGTGTGTTGTGAAGGATCAATATCAGTGATCAGACTTTATCTGTGAGGTCACACTGAAAGAAATCGTTGAGTTTCAACAGATCAGAGTTCAGAGGATCTTCTGTTTCCAGCTGAGACTCTTTAACACACATTACAAACATTCATTTAACAACCATCAGAGAACATTTTCTACACTTTCTGCAACAAACACTCGTCTGTTGGGACGACTCACTGAGTTCAGGACCAGAGAACAGAAAATCATTCACAGCTTTAAGGATGGAGGTTCTGTTTGTACATGAATGAGCTGCAGCTGCTGATTAAACAGAGAAGATCTACAACAGTAACAGACAGTGAACTTACTCCAGAGTCTCCAGTCTACAGTGTGGACTCTCCAGAAAACCACACAGCTGATTCACTCCTGAATCCTGCAGCTTGTAGTTGTCACTCAGGTCCAGATGTTTCAGATGGGAGGGGTTGGACTTCAGAGCTGAGACCAGAGAATCACAGCTGATCTCTGACAAACTGCAGCTCCTCAATCTGAATAAAGAATAAAAGCTGTGAGTTTAGAATCATTCAGTGTTTCATGGTGTGTTCAGAGCTGAAGAAGGTTCACAATGTACAAGTTCAGAAAATGGAAACTCCAAACAGCTGCAGGTTGAAACAGTGAAACAGAAGCAGTGAAGAAGAGCTCTCATTAATATGAATGACAACATGCTGCTGCTTCAATAAAGACGGAGTGACTTCAGCTCTTAAACTCTGCCAGCTCTACCAGTGGCTCCATCTATACAAACTCATGTTGTCCAACAAACTGATCCCAGATTCCAAGATCCTCAAGTTTACAAAGAAAACAAACATGTCTGACTGAATGTGGAAGAAAAGTCCATCAGATGATCCAAACTACATCTACAACATTTGATCTGATGTGATGCTGTTTGAATATTTCAGTCAAATATCATTGAGGAGTGTGGACAAGCACATACTGACCATTTATTTGTTGCAGTCTGATGTTGTGGAAAAGATTTTGATTTCAATGTCAGACTTTAAAAGGTCAAAATCCAGAGTTTCACAGTCGATCATCCAGTGAAGGATTTTTCTTCTATGAAGGTTTTAAATGTGGATGTTTCTCTGCCAAAGTCAGTGGACTAAACCACTGTATTTTTCACAGTTTCTTATTTTATTCAAAGGTGAGGTGTTTATTGTGCTCCAAGGAGTTGGGGTACAATAACAACACCTCATCCATGCTGAGGCGTTACCGTGCCTTGCATGAGAATAAGGAGGAAACAGGAGCTTCACCCAACCAAGGTAAGTCATTACAATATTACAAATGCACCATCACAATTTATCCCTGTTCACTTTTGTTTATTGTGCAAATAAAGACAGGTAACAGACACTGTGTTTATTCTCTTTCAACCAGCCACCAGAAAACAAGAGCTGGATGAAGCCCTCGTCTCCATGATAGTGAAGGACACACAGCCCTTCAGTATTGTGGATGATGTTGGATTCAGGGCATTTGTGTCCAAACTGGATCCTAATTATGTTCTCCCTACAAGGCAGGTATGTATGGGTGCATGCATGAAACAAATGAGTACTTTATTGTGTCTCACAGTTCAGCACTATATATTTTTTCCTTTAGGCTCTGAAGGCCATGGTGGAGGCCAAGTATGAGTCAGCTAAGGAGAAGGAGAAGGCTAAAGTGGAAAAGGTGGCTGCTGTTAGCCTTACTTCTGACATGTGGACATCCATAAAACCAAAAACTGTTGAGAAACTGTTATTTCTGAATAAAAATGAATAAAATGTCCCCTGTCCTGTACATCATTGTCCAAGTTACACAAGCATATTCAGTCCCCTCTTCCTAGTTCCACAAGCACTTCCACTGTCCTCTGCCTGCTTAAGCCCATGACATTTTCCTAAAGTGACAGAAAAACATGATTACACAACCTACCATATCACATGATACTACCATTTTGGGAACATTTACACACACAGAATACATTCAAAAAATATTTTATTATGCACATATGTGATAATTTATGTACAGAAATTATTTGGTCATACATTTTTGTAATTCAGTCATTCCCAACAGCCATAACAGACACAAACATTCAATGCATCACATGTGGTTCAGATCCAGCTGCCTGTGATTATACACTTGGCCAGTAGGTGGTTCGTGTGCACATGAAGCTTCGAGAAATGAACCCTTTCTAGAACCAACTGGCTGAAGTGGTTCGATGCCTCATGAGGCTTCATCTCACCATCACTAGTGGCACCTATCGTGTCCACTTGCTTCCAGTCGGGAGGGCAACTCGACCGACAGATCCGGGGAGACACGGCTGGCAGGGCAGCCGGCAGACCAGCGGACAGGACCGCTGGAAGGAACAGAGTCAATAATCCTCTGAGTCGGGAGGGCAACTCCACCGACTGGTGACTCCGACAGGGAGCTCTGCAGGAGGAACAGAAGCCGGAGAAACGGGACGGACGGGTGACTGACAAATGAACCGACAACCAGAGGAGTGCAGGGGCAGAGTACATATAGTCCGGGGAGGTGATCAGGGAGATGCAGCACACCTGCAGGTGGTGATCCGGGGTGAGTGGCTGGATCTGCTGGGACTGGTGAGGGGCGTGGCCACAGACAAGCAGACAGGGGACTGAGGGGACACAGGAGGAGAGGTGACAAAACAAAGGAAAACCGGACTCCTGACAAAACCAGTGAAGAAGAAAACAGACTTTCCAATGTGTATCAGTAGAATATCAGCCTGATGTCTGCAGTTTAGTGTCACAACTTTCACATCATGTTCATCTCAGCACAATTAAAACATGGTGTCTTACTTCAGAGTCTTCAGACTACAGTGTGGACTCTCCAGAACACCACACAGCTGCTTCACTCCTGAATCCTTCAGCTTGTTGTTACTCAGGTCCAGATGTTTCAGATGGGAGGGGTTGGACTTCAGAGTTGAGACCAGAGAATCACAGCTGATCTCTGACAAACTGCAGTATATCAATCTGAATAAAGAATAAAAGATGGAGATAAAATTGTGTGATCAGTTTGAATGACTTTGTCCTTCTGTTATTGAGGAACTTCATCATGTCAGCCTTCCACTGACATCATCCAAATGTCAGAACAACATTCATCCACCTCTTCATGTCAACACAGATCAGTGTCTATTGATCTGTTTGAATAGAGGCCACTCACAGAGCACAACTGAGACCTTTTCCTGACTGAACACTAGTGATGGTGAGATGAAGCCTCATGAGGCATCGAACCACTTCAGCCAATTGGTTCGAGAAAGGGTTCATTTCCACCTACTGGCCAAGTGTATAATCACAGGCAGCTGTATCTGAACCACATGTGATGCATTTAATTTTTGTGTCTGTTATGGCTGTTGGGAATGACTATGAATTACAAAAATGTATGACCAAATAATTTCTGTACATAAATTATCACATATGTGCATAATAAAATATTTTTTGAATGTATTCTGTGTGTGTAAATTTTCCCAAAATGGTAGTATCATATGATATGGCAGGTTGTGTAATCATGTTTTTCTGTCACTTTAGGAAAATGTCATGGGCTTAAGCAGGCAGAGGACAGTGGAAGTGCTTGTGGAACTAGGAAGAGGGGACTGAATATGCTTGTGTAACTTGGACAATGATGTACAGGACAGGGGACATTTTATTCATTTTTATTCAGAAATAACAGTTTCTCAACAGTTTTTGGTTTTGTGGATGTCCACATGTCAGAAGTAAGGCTAACAGCAGCCACCTTTTCCACTTTAGCCTTCTCCTTCTCCTTAGCTGACTCATACTTGGCCTCCACCATGGCCTTCAGAGCCTCAAGGAAAAAATATATAGTGCTGAACTGTGAGACACAATAAAGTACTCATTTGTTTCATGCATGCACCCATACATACCTGCCTTGTAGGGAGGACATAATTAGGATCCAGTTTGGACACAAATGCCCTGAATTTTTTTTTTTTTTTAGATTTAGATTTTATACACTTTATTAATCCCCGAGGGGAATCATCCACAATACTGAAGGGCTGTGTGTCCTTCACTATCATGGAGATGAGGGCTTCATCCAGCTCTGGTTTTCTGGTGGCTGGTTGAAAGAGAATAAATACAGTGTTTGTTACCTGTCTTTATTTGCACAATAAACAAAAGTGAACAGGGAAAAATTGTGATGGTGCATTTGTAATATTGTAATGACTTACCTTGTCTGGGTGAAGCTCCAGTTTCCTCCTTATTCTCATGCAAGGCACGGTAACGCCTCAGCATGGATGAGGTGTTGTTATTGTACCCCAACTCCTTGGAGCACAATAAACACCTCACCTTTGAATAAAATAAGAATCTGTGAAAAATACAGTTCTTGATAAGCAAACCTAATGTGTCTGAAATAGAGTTAGATTTAGCTTACCTTATTAGGAGTTATTAAATCAAAGTGTTCCCACAGGGGAAATCCTCCTCTTCCTGGCTGGCTCCATCTTATCACCTCCTTCTCTCCTCACTCTCCTAAATCTCCAAACTATCTCTCTCTCTCTAACTTCTCCAAACTATCTCTCTCTCTCTAACTTCTCCAAACTATCCAAACTCTCAACTGACCTCAACTCTCCACCAACAACCCACATTTTGAATGGAGCCTGAGAGGTTTATATTGCTGTCAAACCTCCCGGCAACACCTGAACCACTTCCCGAAGCAGTCACGTGGTACAGCCGGCAGCGAGGCTTCGGACGTCATCATTTTTGGCTCCTCCCCTAAATGAAGCAAGCCTTGACACACGCTTCGAGGAAACGCCCCCTCCATTACTCCACACACGCTTCGAAGCGTCGGCACACCTCGTAACATCACTACTATACAATGTACTATAAAATACAGGAGCCAGGGACAGACAGTCAGTCAGACTTCGCGAACTGACACACTCTGTTGTCGTCAGGGACACATAGTCTGGGCTCCTAGCTAGAGATCTGATACTCTGTTGCTTTTATAATAAATGCTTTTGAGACCAGCCAGTTCTCTCCTATTGCCTCATTAAAGAACGTGCAGAGCTGAAGCCGTCTAACACGCACACACATATATCGGCAGCTCAACACCATCTATATATCTATCCAGCCATGACATGTTTAGCTGCGTGTCGTCACTTCACCGCTGGTTGTCGAGGTGGTGTCCCGCTAACAATGTGGGCTTCATAGAGAAATGGAATCGTTTCTGGTGAAAACCTGGTCTGATCCGGAGAGATGGCATCCATCCCACTTTGGATGGTGCAGCTCTTCTTTCCAGAAACATGGCCATGTCTCTTAACAGCCCTAAAATCTGACATCCCAAGGTTGAGGCCAGGACGCAGAGTTGCAGTCTTACACGCTCCTCGTCACCCAAAACATTCAACATCCTACAGAGGTCGTGTCTGTGCCCAGACCACCCACGTTTAACAAATACACAAAATTCAACAAAAGATGTATTAATAAAATGTTATAAAAATGTATCTTCTCAATTTAATGGATCAAACAAATATGACAATTAAATGTGAACTACTAAATATCAGATCTCTCTCATCTAAATCTCTGTTAGTAAATGATTTGATAACCGATCATTAAATTGATTTATTCTGTCTCACAAAGACCTGGCTGCAGCAGGAAGAATGTGTCAGTATTAATGAAGCAACTCCTCCCAGTCATATTAATTATCATATTCCAAGAGATTCTAGGAAATGACAGAACCACTCACCATTTGTCTGACAATGCTGTGTTCAAGTTTAAGGAAGCAGTTACATGTTTATCTTCTTCAATGCCATGTGCCAAAGCAATGGAAGACAGCTACGTTGACTTTAGTCCCACACAAGTAGATAATCTTGTAGAAAACACTGCAGCCTCTCTGCTACAACTCTAGATGATATCGCCCCTCTGAAGTAGAGAGTATTAAACCAGAGGAGGTGTCTCCTTGGTACAATTCACAATTAGGCTCTGCTAAGCAGGCAACTCGAAAGCTGGAAAGGAAGTGGTGTAAAATTTATAAAATGATAAAAACAAAAAAGTACAACTATTGAAAAAAATGGAAATGGATATTATTTTTTTGACAACATTTCCACCAACCCATTCATCTGCGGGTGTTAAGGCACACAGACTTCTTTGGATGTTTAGGATTTTGCAGACATTCTTTTTTATCTGTATTGAGAAAATAGGAAACACTGATTTGAAAACTCAGAGATAAAGGATTGAACTGTGCTCGACCATGAGTTTTATTTAGCCTCATGTGGGAGTGGACGACGCCATCATCTACCTGCTGCAACGAGCTCAGTCTCACCTGGACGGAACCGGTGACTCTGTGAGAATCACTTTCTTTGATTTCTCCAGTGCATTCAACACCATCCAACCACTGCTGCTGAGTGAGAAGCTGCGGGTGGTGGGGGTGGACACGTCCACCGTCTCCTGGATCAATGACTACCTGACAGGCAGACCACAGTTTGTCCGTCTGGGCAGTGTGCTGTCTGATACGGTGGTCAGTGGTACTGGAGCTCCTCAGGGAACTGTTCTGTCTCCCTTCCTGTTCACCTTCTACACCACTGACTTCCAGAACAACTCAGAGTCCTGCCATCTGCAGAAGTTCTCTGTTGACTCTGCAGTGGTGGGATGTATAAGGGATGGACGGGAGGATGAGTACAGGGCAGTAGTGGAGGACTTTGTGGAGTGGGCGGGAAGGAATCAGCTGCTCCTGAACGTGGCCAAGACCAGAGAGATGGTGGTCGACTTCAGGAGGAAGGCGACGGCTCCACAACCGCTGAGAGTTCTGGGAGAGGAGGTGGACATGGTTGAGGAGTACAAGTACCTGGGTGTGTCCATCGACAACAGACTGAACTGGAAGACCAACATCAACGCTGTCTACAAGAAGGGGATGAGTCGACTATTTTTCTTGAGGAAATTCTGATCCTTCAATGTGTGCAGCAAGATGTTGGAGATGTTCTACCAGTCTGTTGTGGCCAGTGCTTTGTACTTCGCTGTGGTCTGCTGGGGGAGCAGGATTGGAGCCGGAGACACCAACAGACTTAACAAGCTGGTTAAGAAGGCCGGCTCCATCATCGGCTACAAACTGGACAGCCTGGAAAAGGTGGCGGGGAGGAGGACGCTGAACAAACTATTATCCATATTGGATAATCCTGTCCACCCTCTCAACCACCTGCTGCAGGGACAGAGGAGGACTTTCTCTAAAAGATTCCTCCAGCTCCGCTGTCACAAGGACAGATACCTGATACAGGACATCATTCCTGCCAGGAGATCACTGCCATAAGACTTTACAATAACTCACCTCTGGCAAAATCCATCACACAACAATAACACTGTTGTCTGTGTTCTTGGTTGTTTGTATATAATATATATATAGATATATACTGTACTGTATGTACTGTATATACTGTGCATTTTATATTTTATATTTCATATTTTTACTGCTATTTTACTGCTAATTTATTGCTTTCTATTATTATCTATTGCTTCCTGTATGCTGCTGTAGCGAAAAAATTCCCCTCGGGGATTAACAAAGTAACTACCTAACCTAACCTACCATGGAGATTCCTGGCTCCTTCTTCCCCTACCCTCCAACCATCCGATGCTCTCTTTTCTGGCTCTGCGCCGCCGCCCCCACCCCTCCCTCCCCATTCTTCCAACCCAGCAGTCCCACGGCCACACTACCGGCACCGAGATTCCAGCCCCCCTCCACCCCTTTCCCCTGCTCCAACCACACGCCCAGCACTTCTCCTTGGCATCAGCGATTCCTCCACCCAACATAGCTGCCAAAAAAAACAAAAAAACTTCTCCTGTCTCCGCGAACTTCCGACAACAGATAATCTCAGGTACATTATGGTTCCTTGTCATATATTATATTTACATTGACACATAAAAATATAGATATATAGAACTAACGTTATTCTACACAGTATAAAATCACTTTAGGGGACCAAACATGGCAGCTATCTTAACTTATCAGTTATCTCAGTGAAAAAAGTTATCACTATAATTATAACACAAGCAAACAGAAGTTCCACTGAGGGGTGAACTGCTGGCGGCAGCGGAAGGTGCCGGTGCGACCGGAGGATGAAGGGCCGGGAGGGCAATGCTCGGTTCTGCTCCGCTCTCCAGGAGAAGCTGTGAGTCCGTGAACTCCATCTGTGTCCGGTGGATGGTGGTGAAACAACCCGTGGTGAAATGGTCACTGCAGAGGTAGCTGTTGGTGTTGATCCTAAACTCTCCATCAGCGAGGCTCTTCATGAACTCAATCCACCTCGTTTTCCTTTCTTCATCAGTTGGAAATTTAAATAACGATGTCGAGATGTTTTGCAGGTGGCGGGAGACAAACTGTAGCTTTTTATACCGTTTGACCATGTGAGGGGAGGAGCCATGCAGAGGCCTTTAAAAACTCTGTGACATCATGGGGAAAAGTTTTAGCCCCACCTAGAAAATCCTGAGCTGAAAACAGATGAGAAACAGTTTCATGGTTCGATTCCATAATTCAGGGCGACAAAGGTTTCAAACTTTGCACATGTTTTCTGCAACTCATTACATATACATATACAATATAACGTATTTAGAAGCAAATATCGGAATTTACTTTACACGGTCTTTAATTGTTAAGTTTTAGTCGACGCACCTCTTTATCTGGAGGGAGAAGCTACACGTTCAGGAGTGTTCGTCATCCCTTATTTAGGGAGGTACATATAATATACATATGTATGTGTATGTATATATATATAATAATAATAACACTAGAGAAATATTAGAGAAATAATAGAGAAATACTATAAATACTAGAGAAATATTAGAGAAATATTGGAGAAATAATAGATACTTCAGACATTTTAGAGAAATACTACAGACATATTAGAGACAAATTAGAGAGATATCAGAGAAATACTGGAGAAATACTAGATACATACGAGAAAAATAATAGAGAAATACTAGAGAAATATTGGAGAAATATTAGAGAAATACCAGAGACATTATGAGAGAAATAATAGAGAAATATTAGAGAAATATTGGGGACATATTAGAGAAATACTCAAGACATACGAGAGAAATACTGGAGAAATAATAGAGAAATACTGGAGAAATAATAGAGAAATACTAGAGAAATATTGGAGAAATATTAGAGAAATACCAGAGACATTATGAGAGAAATAATAGAGAAATATTAGAGAAATATTGGCGACATATTAGAGAAATACTCAAGACATATGAGAGAAATACTGGAGAAATAATAGAGAAATATTAGAGAAATATGACAGACATAGGAGAGAAATATTAGAGAAATGTTAGAGAAATATTAGAGAAATATTAGAGAAATGTTAGAGAAATACTAGAGAAATATTAGAGAAATACTAGAGAAATATTAGAGAAATACTAGAGACATGAGAGAAATAATAGAAAAATACTAGAGAAATACAGAGAAATATGAGAGAAATATTTGTGAAATACAAAAGAAATATTTTAGAAATATTTTAGAATTATGAGAGGTTCTTCAGGAGGTTCTGTGTGTCAGTATTTGTCCTGTTGAAGTGGTCGTTCTGACCTGACGGAGGTTGCTGTGGTTCACCGGAGTCATTTTGTCCTGAGTTTGGTACTGCAGGCTCACAAACACTGTACGCCTCCTCCTCGGGTACAGATACACCCCATGACTGCGACCTACCAATCAGGCACTGTGCTGCCAGAGGTGCGGAGCCTGAACCCCACAGTACTGAACA
The DNA here is from genome assembly GCF_029030835.1 of Brachyistius frenatus. Lineage (NCBI taxonomy): Eukaryota > Metazoa > Chordata > Actinopteri > Embiotocidae > Brachyistius > Brachyistius frenatus. Next base: position 148,488 of record NW_027210770.1, on the reverse strand, counting down.
AGGGGAGTCATTTTCAAGTTTTACATGTTCTCATAGAAAAACAGACAAACAGCAAACTTTGGATGTCTGAACTCAGTTTTCTGTTTATTCCAAATGATTTTGGTTTAGAAACTGAACTGGTCGGTGACACGTGGATGCGTAGAGGGAAGTGATCTTTAAGCATTTCAGTGAAAATCACTCAATCTCTTCGTTAAATGTCTTTCATTAAATGTTTGAAGAAAGTCCCACATCTGTGCTCCCCCTGTGAAAATACAGAGTTGGAAGTTTTGGATATTCAACTCAACCCTCCACCTGGTGTCATGGTGAGAGCATGCAGCTCTGCAGAGAGGAAGAACCGGATCTGTGGCCCAGATGATACTCAGCAGGAGTATCACCTGACCTGTTCAGTGCAGCCAATCAAGGGGCTGCTCCAGCCAGCCCGACAGGTTGTGTAGATAAAGACAGCCTGACGTGTGAAACACACACCTGCTGCTCACAGTTCCACGTCCCCCTTGTGAAGCCATGAAGCGGACCATCCTGCTCTGCTCTGTCCTGCTGCTCTCCGTCTCTGGTGAGTTCACTCACAGCACAAAAACATCTTCTCAACAACACGTCTCACGTGTCCTCTGAAAAGGAGCGGAGAGATGTTAGGGTTCGGGGTTCTGTTGGTAAACAGGATGTTGTAGAGATAAGGCAGCGTATGTGGGTCAGAAGACAGCAGGACGGTGTGTTACTGTCTCGACAAGCAGGACACGATAGAAAGAGGAAACGTAACTCCACTGTTTATGATGAGTCTCCCTGGCACAGCACGAGTGTTGAGTGTCAGTGGTGGTTTGGTGGTGACAGCAGCTGTGATTTCAGACCTGAGGGCAGGCGGCAGCGCTGACAGTCAGAAGGAAGGATGTTGTTTCAAGTTGTGTGTTACGCTGAAGCCCGGCAGGTCTGAAACAAGTTTTTCAGACGAAAGTAACTCCGTGAGTTTCAGACAACAGGAGCAGAAGGATAGAGAGACCGAGCGGGGGGACATTCCTCCGGACAAAAGGCCACTCACACATAAAGGGCTTGTTTTGTGTGTGTGTGTGTGTGTGTGTGTGTGTGTGTGTGTGTGTGTGTGTGTGTGTGTGTGTGTGTGTGTAGTCCTGACACAGGAGGATGACACTGGGACTCCAGGCGGCACTGAGACGACAATGTTTTCAGCAACTCCACCTGATCTGATGGAGGTGAGATGATGAAAATACTCATGAAAGGAAAAAATCTCCGTCTGCACGTCCTGTTGCTTTAGATATTGTTGATGCGGATGCTGTTGGACTTTAACCTGCTGACCTCCCCGGCCTTGCTACACGCTTACATGGTCATTTACATGTTTATTTACATGACGTACGTGTTTATGTGCACATAGAGCAGGGAGGTGGTCATGCCAGCCACACACGTGTTATTATTATCACCTGTGATTGGATCACCAGGACAGGTTGTTAATGCCAGGTGGACCTTTTCCCAAACACCCGACTCAGCATCACATGACACTCTGACAACACTCCTTAAAAACCCTGACTCAGCATCACATGACTGATACACTCTGGTCCACATCACTCCAACAGAACCACTGTGAACAGTACGAAGGAGAACTCTGCAGCAGGGAGTACGACCCTGTCTGTGGTACTGATGGAACCACCTACAGCACCGAGTGTGTCCTCTGTCAGAACAACAGGCATGTAAACACACACACACACACACACACACACACACACACACACACACACACACACACACACACACACACACACACACACACATAGTACCTAACCCATGTTGTTTTTTTCCTGCAGAAAAGAGAAGAAGAATGTGAGAGTGGCGAGCAAAGGACCATGTCCTGTTTAACTGTGTTGTACAGCGACACACACACACACACACGCGCGCACACACACACACACACACACACACACACACACACATACATACACACTGTGTAATAAGCAGGTCATATATCTATACTTCTACTCTGAATAAAGTTCCCTGCTGCATCGAAAGTCCGTCTCATTCTTCACACGTCTGCCTGATGAACTCCGATCAGTTAGCGTCATTACCTCAGGATGACCTCACTCATACCTGCCGTTTGTGTTCCTCCAGTACAGACAACACATCTCAAACTCTTCCTCATTATCCTCACTTTATCTAAATCAGAGGTGCCGTGAGAAGACGACACATACAGCCTCTCCTGAACACCTCGAACATGCTGACATCGCTCAGCTCACACACACCAGATCATAACATGCAGGAAAGTCACATGGTGGGGTCACCTGGTACTCATGGACGTGGTCTCATGACAGGATAAACATGACAGAAATGACAGAGATATATGCCCCACTGTCTGTCAAAAAGTGTTTTATGATTTGATTGAATGATTTATGACCCTTAAGCCCCGCCCCCATTTTTTTACTTCCTCCAATCAGGTACCCCCTTTGATCTTGGCAGGCGTACTTTGATGAATGATTCATGATGTGTAGTAAACTATATAATTACCCTGGGAAAGGAAGGAAGGATTTTTATGATCCATAGATTTTAATGAATTAAGCAGTGTAATAAAAAATAGTTAATTACCGTGGGAAAGGAAGGAAGAAGGAAGGACCCTTTGATCTTAGCTGACCTTAGCCCCCATACACGCTCACCACCGGTTACGTGACCCTGAGGTAGACTTTTAAATGAACCAATGAGATTAAAGAGGTGGAGTTTTAGACACGCTTCCCCCCGATCACGTGGCCCAGAGGTAGAGTTTTTAAACGAACCAATGAGACGGGTGGAGTAGGTCAGCTTTATACGGAGCGAATAGATTCATGCGGTCAAAATTAAGTCGCCAATCTAAGCACCGCAATGACAACAGGTAACTAAAAACTTAAACCATCCAAGTCTCCGATTATGTAATCCATTGGCCCAGAATCAAACAATGTCCATGCAAGCACTGTTTAGCAAACATTTAGTGTATTGTGTCAGACAGTCAGCCTTCAACCACAGAGCACACAGATCTTTGTAAGTCACCAAGTTAATGACAGCAGTCAAATCACAACTAGAACATATTAAGCTAGCAACTACAGTGCTATTCAATTTTCCAGCCTTTTTCCAGTTCAGCTTCACTGTTCCCTCAAGGCTCCTGCTTTTCTTATCTTACCTTGAAACCCTTACCACAGAGATACTGCTGCAGACCGTCTTGGACTCTCCCAGACCCATGAGCTGATCCCTATAACCCTCCACCTCCTTCCCCCTATCCCCGATCCCCACAGTGCTGTCCCCACAGGGGCTCTGCCGGTGGCTCAATTCCCCACAGGGGCTCCACCGGTGGCTCATGTCCCCACAGGGGCTCCACCGGTGGCTCATGTCCCCACAGGGGCTCTGCCGGTGGCTCATGTCCCTGGCCATCTGAACCAATAAACTTGCTGGTGGTCACTTATCAAATGTTTTAGCTTAGTGTGATCACTTTTAGTACTATAGGTTTACACAGTTTAAAAAAACAACAACACACACATCTGTACTTTCCAGTGTGCGATTCATTGCCCTTTTGTAGAACAGTTTTTATTGGACAGAAAAAGATTAATAAACGTTATTAATACAACACAGCTAATGATCTATGTATCTTCTCCCAGATTATGTAGCTTTGTTTTAATAGCTTCCTGTTTTCTTTTTACAGCAAGACCGTCTGCAATTTTATTTGATTGTCAGAATTCTCGGTGTGTAATTTTGTTCAATGTATTCAAAAATTCAGCTTAACAGCCGTTGGTTTTGATGCAAAATTATGTTGATTAAGTGTACAAAATCTACTGATCGCTATTTAGTAAACCATGGTATGTACTTTATGTAGAGAGTAGTGAATGAGTCCGAAATCTGTAGAAGGCAGGCGGTCAGAGTTCGACAAAAAAAAGTCGAACTCAGTCAGTTACATTTGTGCAGATTTACTTTCCCTCGGCAAGCAAATCCCCTGTTGTAGCAGTTCCACTGGAATGATTTCAATGTGCCTGGGTCTTATGAGAATCCAGTGTTCTGCTGCAGGTACAGACCTGGACTGAGCCAGCAGGGTAAAAAAAAACAAGATACAATTATTTTACTTTTTATATTAGTGTTACTCACCTATTCATATTATATCTTCAGGATCCCTCTGCAGGTCACGCACATGGGTTAAGAGAATATTTTTTCAATAAGTGACCTTTTTGAATGACAAAAGAAAACATGAACCTCATCCATCTTTATATAATCAGATCAAACGTAGTAATGCCTGAAAAAGGCTCCTTAAATGTAAAATGAAGATGTTTCCAGTGAGCACAGAAACAGAAGTGAACCATTCAACCCTGCTTCTCGTCTTGCTCATCATGTCTCCACTTCTCAACAACGTTTGATTCTGTTCTTCTTCCAACCCTCGTTTGCTTGTTGCAGGTCACCACATTCTGTTTCCAGTTTACTGTTTTAGCTCGCTTTGGGACAGACAGGCTAAAAAACACATAGTGGGTGGTGAGGATGTCCTATTTAATTTTATTTACAATATTTCTAATCAAAATGAAAAACAAGCACCAGCCGGCCACGCAGCATGTGTTTGCTTCCCATGTTAGCAGTGACAGAGTGCTGCACCTGTTACCTGTTCTTCTGGTCTTTTCACTTTTGGATAAAGAGGTTTACTTCTTTGTGATCATTGTACATAGTGGAAGGATGAACAGCTGAGCAACAGCAATATTTAAAGAGACAGAGATACAAAACATAGTGTTTTGTGTCTGGAGTGACCACAAAGTGATAAAAGAAGGCTTGTTTAGAAAAACAAAAGGGAATTTTTTTATTAGTGACATATAGAGATTGGTGGATTTGATACTATTTACTCCAAGCTAATCAACAAGGTCATATGTTATTGTGACATTGCAAATTGTGTAGATTGTCACAAAATTTTCACATGTAAAATGATTTAAGTCTTTGTAAGTAGTTATTTGAACTATTTTAGCGCCCACACCTGAGGCAGCTTTCTCCCGTATCCAAGTGAAATTTGAACAAATATATGGCCTTTATTGTGCGAATGCTGATTCAGCATTTACACTATTGAGATCCTGTTTCTGACTTCTTCCACACGTTTTTTCTTTTTTTGTCACTAACTACTTCTGCATAGTCACTGATTTCAACCATTCAAAGTTTAAATTGTTCAACTCTTTCATGACATTTATGCTAACATTCAACTTTTTTCAAACATTAATCTTTTTCAAAATATTAAGCATTTTTTAACTTATTTCTAACATTTGAGTGAATACAGACATTTAAGTATAGACGGTAGACGTTTGATTATTGTATTTAAGAGGCCTGTATTGAAAATGTAATATATGAGCTTGTGGATTGTTGTGGAACACTTAAACCTTTTTAGAAGGACATTTAGAAAGACTCTCAAACTTTCTGTCATTGTCACAACAGCAGCCAGACATCATCTCGCTCAGATTGCCAATGTTTCCCTGTGTTGGTTTGTCTGACTCTGAGTATCTGTTTAATGTGGCCGAGCCGTCCTCTGCTGAGTCGCAGCTCCGCCTCACCTGCTCCTTATCACAAGTGACAAAACTGCACTAAGTATACTCATCAGCTTCTCCTGCTGAAATTATCTGGTCCTTCAACTACTCTGTGCCAAATCAAGTCACGTTAGGTGTTAGTTTTAGTCTTTGTGTACCTTGCATAACTTGTTTTATTGTTGTGCCCTGGATTGGAACCTGTTCAGTCATCAGCTCCTGTCTGCCTCGCCCCATATGCGTCTTTTGTTATAGTGTACAAAACTGCAACAGGTCTGTACCTGTAGCAGAACTCTGGATTCCCATATCCTGACTAATTTTCTCTCTCCTCATCATCTAAACCTTGGTGCTTAAAAATTTGAGTAGAGCTGAAAAAAGAAGTCTGATTGTGTTGTGCATGAAAATGCAATTGGATATTCACATCAAAAAAGATGGTTGGGATCAAAAGCTAGTTTTTAGCATTATTTGAGGTCATACTGCTCCATTTATATGGATGGTTTGGTAATACATAAAATCAAGTAGGAGGGAGGGTACGTACCATACAAATTCAATCTGTATTAAAGTATTAAAAGTACCAGTAGACTTGAAAAATCCGTGGCCGTGTAGTTTATCCCATGCTGCTGCTGAAATCATTTGCTATTAGTTACTTAGTTTAAGCCGTGGCGCTGTGATGCAGTTTTTCATTAGGCTGAGAAAGTGAGATTTTAAATACTATTTTCTGAGAAATTGTAGACATAAAATGACTTGAAGCCACGTTGGCCATGTAGTTTATCCCATTTGCCATAGTTCTGAGTATGAAACTTTGTTTCATACTGAGTATGAAAGTTTGTAAAGACTTAGTTTAAGCCGTGGCGCTGTGATTTAGTTTTACATTAGGCTGAAAAAGTGAGACTTGAAAAGCTGGTTTCTGTGAAATTGCAGACGCAAAGTGACTTGAAACCACTTTGGCCATGTAGTTTATCCCATTTGCCATAGTACTGATGAAGAAATTTGTTCGTAAACACTTAACTTAAGCCGTGGCATTGTAATGTAGTTTTAAGGTGTATTTGAGCTTCTCTCGCTGAGATAAGGCTGTTTTTGAAACGTTGTGTTTCCTGTGAAATTGTCCACACAAAGTGACTTGAAGCCACTTTGGCCATGTAGTTTATCCCATTTGCCATAGTTCTGAGTAGGAAACTTGTTTGTAAACACTTAGAGAAATAAACGCTTTAAAAGAGAGGTAAAAGTTGTACTACTTCTGAATTTTGAGGAAAACTGACCGTACCGTGTCTGGTATAATAGTACCATGCATAAATTATACAGGAAATAAAAATGATAATGGCCGATTCCCTGACACGTACAGCAACAATGCAGTGTCGTGTTAAAAACATATAATAAAATAGGTAAGAGTGCCAAAATAGCACTGATGAAGAAATTTGTTTGTCAACACTTAGTTTATGCCGTGGCGCTGTGATGCAGTTTTACATTAGGCTGAGAAATTGAGACTTGAAATGCTGGTTTCTGTGAAATTGCAGACACAAAGTGACTTGAAGTCACTTTATTTGTCCATGTAGTTTTTCCCATCGGTAGTTTTTATTTCCTGTATATTCTAACTAAAAAGTTTTTTGTAAACTCTTATTTTAATCAGGAGAATGCTTATTTTTTTTAAGTGTTGCTGCTTATACTAAGAGTTTATAAACAAGTTTCTTAGATAGAACTCTCAGAATTAGTATAAATTACAAGGCAAGAGAGGTTTCACGGCACTTTTTATGGGGAATTTAAAGGACACTTTTTTCAAATCTCGGTATATCGGCGAGACAGAAAACTGCATTAGAGTTGCTGCTTAAACTAAGATTTTACAAACAAGTTTCCTGGTCAGAATTATAGCAATTAGGATAACTTACATGGCAAAAGCTGTTTCAAGTCCTTTTCTGTGGATTGTTATGTTACAATCATCATCCTAATCTACTGTTTTTTTCTCATACAGGTTACGAAGAGTCTCTGAGAGCATTCAGTGGTAGGACTATTAGAAAAGAAAAGATCGCTTCAAGATGGTGGTCGTCGCGCTAGACAGAAGATCCAAGCAGTCTGTCCTTTTATTCAGCTGAATTCTGTGACTCATCAGATTCTGTTACCGACAGTATTTTCATAAGCAGGGAGGGGAAGAACATCAGGGCAATTCACAGAATCTGACTGGGGACAGATTTCAGTGAAACAACAGCAGAGTTTGTGCACTTTGATTGAATTTACATATATTTAATGTCTTAGTTATTAGTTTTTGTTTTTCTATAAGCGGTAGAAAGGTAGAATGTTTGCACTCAAACGTGGATTGACAAAAAATGGTAATGCATTCAGCCTGTGTTTTACATTTTATCCTGGTTGTTACTAATATTTAATTGTCTGGGTCCAGTATTTGATTTTGAATTGTCCTGAGGTGTTTTCTTGTTCCATTTCTCTGTTCAGCTGGTTTTCCTGGTTTGCTGGCTCTTGTAAACTTATAGGGTGTGAAAGTGTAATGCAATGCAATCACATTCAATCATGCCCTCAACTCTTCATTCACGTGATTGGCTGGATACAGAGAGACACCTACAGGTATACCCTTCTTGAAAAAAATGCATTTGTGTATTTGGTCACATCAGGGGACTCTGCACACATATGCAGGGATGTTCGGAAAATAAAACATTGTGTAAATGTAACAACATACAAAAATGTCATAGTTGTCAGCTAAGGGCTTTTTTGACGTCCCTTTGCCTTTGTTTTCATGAGGGTGTGACAAATCTCCAGGCTCTTGTCCTGTCACATGCGGGGTTGAACAATTTATCTAATGAATATGAAGAGGTGATGGGATTAAATGTTTTCAGAACAACCTTGCATGGGGTAATTCTTTAATAGGGCTGAATGTCACCTGGGAATGCTTACAAGTAACTCAACCTTAAGTTCAGCGCAATGGGACACCTACCTAATTTGGAACAAGAAAAGCCACTCAGCTTTTGTGTAACTGCCTGTGTTTGCTTGAAAATTCAATAACACAAACAAAAGGAATTTCACATGCTCCTTTGCGCCTGCTGAAACACCCACTGTGCATTGTTGGAACGAGATCAATAGATTAGAGTATAATTATTCTGGCTATTAAATATTTAATTTGTCAGCTGTCTTGGCACTGTGTCAGGAAATGTTTGACTGAATGACCCCTGGGCTCAGCAGGAGAGTGATTTGAAGGGAGGGTGTATAAATGTCCAGCCAACAACATGGGGCCACAGTCCACTAGCCTGAGGAGACTGTCACATACTACTCTTGCAGAGAAAAGGTAAGACGAAGGTACTTTAAGTACATATTCGTGGGAGATGGGAGACGTTACACAGCAAATTTCTGGAGTGAAATATCCTGGAGTTAAACAAAGAGTTTGATTTGGGGAGTTTATTTTCTAAGTCCAGCTTGTGTTCAGTGTTACTCTCTGGTGGGGTAATATTTTAGGGTTCATTCGCTGAGTGTTGAGGAGCATGATTCAACACTACTCCGGGTGTTGCTTTGTTGCTGTATTAGCATTTCCCAGCATGCCTTAGTTATTTCTTCATAACTTTTGAGAATAAAGCAACCAAATTAAATCTAAGTGATGGGCAGAAATTACATTTAGTTTTGTTAAAACATGCTGTTTATCAATATTTCAATGAAGACATAATAACAAATAAAAAGCGGGATATCATTCAAAACTATAAGTGTACGAGGTAGGAACGTAACATATCTTCCAATCACAGTCACATGACATTAGTCAGTTTGCAACTTCTTACACAGTTTTCATGCAACATTAATTGTGCAGACTACATATAATCACACTGTATAATTGTTAAGTATACATTTGTGATGATTATGTCATCCTGTAGTCAGTATTACCTGAAACCTTTATAGCGTGATGAAATTTTAACCCCATGAATGTCAAATAATTCACTCTTCTAAATGTTGACTGTAAAAAAGTTCACATTCAAGCAACTCAAGGTTAAAGTAAAATGTACTCTTCATGAGAGTTGAGTTTTAACTCCCAAAGAGTTCAGGTTCAACTCCTGAAAAGTGTTAAAATTCAACTCCAAGAAAAGAGTTACTTTCACTCTGCTTGAGAGTGTATCCGATGGTCTCATATGTACAAGCAAAAATAGTTGATTTGAACTCAAGAGAGTTTATTCCAAAGATGTGAATTTACTGTGTAAATTGATGGGGAGGTCAGGATTACAGAAAACTTACTTCCCCAGACTAAATAAGACAACATATTCACAAGTTTATATATATATATTCCATTTTATTTTTGTTTTTATTGTGTTTGGGGTACTCTGCACCCAACCACTGGACTCTTGTCATTTCATGTCATGGCCCTGGATGTGTTACTATGGGAACATTCTGAGTAGTCAGATATACTAATGACCTATTTATACAAATATCTGCAGTATCACCCATTCAGTTTCTGACTCTCTTAACAGATGAATCCTGAAGTACTGCCTTCCATCCTGCTGGTCATTTGTACTGCCCATGCTTTCAAGTACACGGAGCTGGCTCAATACGTCAACAGCCACCAAGAAGAATATGTGGAGGTACAAAACATTCTACTCCTTACTTTAACAACCCTTAGCCCTGGAACTCACTCTCCTGTGCTGCGCAGGTGCCGCTCGGTTTCTTGTGTGTCCACACCGTCTACATGTCACCAGAGGTGCTGCGGCTGTAAATCCTATCATTCAATCAATAAGTATTATCTTGATAATGGCCATCAGTATTGAATTTTTGAGGTTTGACAAGTGATGAGTTGCAACCAAAAAGGAAGCATGTGATTTCTGTTTACCCCTTGGGGATTAATAAAGTATCCATCCATCCATCCATCCATCCATCCATCCATCCAGAATGAGACAAACAGACACACATAGGCTCACACCAACACAAAAGAGAGAGAGGAGAGAGAGAGCACCAGGAAAACCCCACCCTTAATCTGGTTAAATATCAACATAATACAATCATAATGATAATATAGTGCACATGTGATCATAAATCATTTCCCTGTCTATTTTGCTGGGAACCTGCAACCCTAAAAAATTGACGTTGGGTCTATTCTCTAGATGAAAACACGTGAGGAATGACTTGCATGTGATATATGCGGTGTGGCTGGTCTTTTAACATTTACTCCAAAACACACCACACAGCAACAGGTAAGGCCTGGGACATACTAGATGAGGAACGCATTCATTAAATTGTGCAGAAAAACTCATTGATTCAATAGGAACTGCTGCCCGTGTGGACATACACATGCAAGTGAACCCCAGCTGTGCAGTCGGGGAGGGTTGATGCACATGTCATGCAGGCAGTGTGTTCCAGGTCTTGTAAAGCAACCAAAAATGCTGTGAAATGCTATCAATTAACTTTATGTTTTAGCTACTAACTCAATAGATATTATTCATAACAGTCTCCATAGTCATAGCTCTCAATTCTTGAAGATTGTTGAGCCAGGGGAAATAAGCACACTATGTCACCTTTGAATAATTTCCTTTCACTTTGCATCAACACGGAAACACAGGACTGTCAGATTGTCCGTGTTTTCAAACTTGGTCCCTTTCAGTCTTGCAAATGAACTCGGACTGATTAGTCAGTGACAGTCCAACTGAACAAAGATCCCTCAGAAGTGAACCACTTATCGGGGTGTTTTCACATTTGGTCCTCTTTAAATGAACGAAACTCAGTGCCCTTACACTGGACCAAAAAGTGGACAAACAGAAAAGGGACTCTGAGAGGACTCACCTCTCTTTCTGGTCCACTTCAGCTCTGATAGGGCTTCAGTCCTCTTTCTGTTCACTCTCTACACCAATCAGCCATCCCAGGGAGTTTTTTTGTTTCATAAATGTTCTGAAAATATTGTGCCTTAGTTATGCTATGATCAGGAAGTATGTTTTATTTTTTGTTCCAGAAATGTTCTTCTTAAAAGTAGAATCATGTTCTCTATGAACATTCCAAAAATATTGTGTGTAAACATTCCTGAAATGTTTTTCATGACATTGTCACAACATAGGTGACATTGTGCCCCAAGTCAAATTTTTTGGGGGAAATTTTTATTTCACTGCCACATTTTCAATGTACCCAAAATGTTATTATTTAATAGTAGGATAACATGCCATAAAAACGATAAACAAATGTTTTTGCTAACATTTTATTTATATGCTTAGGATGTTTTTAAAGACGTTAGAACATATTAAGGATGAGACAGCTGAAACAATTATCTGGTATGGAGCACGACCTTCATACGAGTAAAAGTGTCAATTTAGTGTCAATACTAGCTGTGTCCACACATCGAAAACAGCTAAAGATAGAGTCCCGCCTCTTCATTTACACAGACTTCTGCAGCTCTCGTCACAGGCACACACAGAGCTAGAGCTGTCAGTGTCCAAAGGGATTAACAACAACTTGCGACTCTTCTGGTTAATTTCTGGCACTGGCTCGTTTCAATTCGATTTGTATATAATACCACTTGGAGAAGTTTGCTCATAGCAGACGTATCGCAAGTTACCGCTTGTGACGTACCACTGACCGGTTATTTACCTCCATTGGCTCACTCCTACCTCGTTAAACTATCTTCACTCAGCTGAGCGCTTTCAGCAGGAATATAGTGCAAGACCGAATGCATATTTCAGCCTTGCTGGGTCATATGGACCAATATTCATATCCCAATATATTTTTTCTCTGAATTTTGATGTCAAAATAGCGAGATATATACAGTGGTGTGAAAAAGTGTTTGCCCCCTTCCTGATTTCTTATTTTTTTGCATGTTTGTCACACTTAAATGTTTCAGATAATTAAACAAATTTAAATATTAGTCAAAGACAACAAGTAAACACAAAATGCAGTTTTTAAATGAAGGTTTTTATTATTAAGGGAGAAAAAAAGTCAAACCCACATGGCCCTGTGTGAAAAAGTGTTTGCCCCCTAAACCTAATAACTGGTTGGGCCACCCTTAGCAGCAACAACTGCAATCAAGCGTTTGCGATAACTTGCAATGAGTCTTTTACAGCGCTGTGGAAGAATTTTGGCCGACTCATCTTTACAGAGTTGTTGTAATTCAGCCACATTGGAGGGTTTTCCAGCACCAACCGCCTTTTTAAGGTCATGCCACAGCATCTCAATAGGATTCAAGTCAGGACTTTGACTAGGCCACTCCAAAGTCTTCATTTAGTTTTTCTTCATCCATTCAGAGGTAGACTTGCTGGTGTGTTTTGGATCATCGTCCTGCTGCAGAACCCAAGTTGGCTTCAGCTTGAGGTCATGAACAGATGGCAGGACATTCTCCTTCAGGATGTTTTGGTAGACGGTAGAATTCATAGTTCCATTTATCACAGCAAGTCTTCCAGGTCCTGAAGCAGCAAAACAGCCCCAAACCATCACACTACCACCACCATATTTTACTGTTGGTATGATGTTCTTTTTCTGAAATGCGGTGTTGCTTTTACACCAGATGTAACGGGACACACACCTTCCAAAAAGTTCAACTTTGGTCTCGTCAGTCCACAGAGTATTTTCCCAAAAGTCTTGGGGATCATCAAGATGTTTTCTGGCAAAAATGAGACGAGCCTTAATGTTCTTTTTGCTCAGCGGTGGTTTTGGTCTTGGAACTCTGCCATGCAGCCATTTTTGCCCAGTTTCTTTCTTATGGTGGAGTCATGAACACTGACCTGAACTGAGGCAAGTGAGGCCTGCAGTTCTTTGGATGTTGTTGTGGGGTCTTTTGTGACCTCTCGGATGCGTCGTCGCTGCGCTCTTGGGGTAATTTTGATCGGCTGGCCACTCCTGGGAAGGTTCACCGCTGTTCCATGTTTTCTCCATTTGTGGATAATGGCTCTCACTGTGGTTCGCTGGAGTCCCAAAGCTTTAGAAATGGCTTTAGAACCTTTTCCAGACTGATAGATCGCAATTACTTTCTTTCTCATTTGTTCCTAAATTTCTTTGGATCTCAGCATGATGTCTATCTTTTGAGGATCTTCTGGTCTACTTCACTTTGTCAGGCAGGTCCTATTGAAGTGATTTCTTGATTGAGAACAGGTGTGGCAGTAATCAGGCCTGGGTGTGGCAAGAGAAATTGAACTCAGGTGTGATAAACCACAGTTATGTTTTAACAGGAGGGGGCAAACACTTTTTCACACAGGGCCATGTGGGTTTGGATTTTCTTTCTCCCTTAATAATAAAAACCTTCATTTAAAATCTGCATTTTGTGTTTACTTGTGTTATCTTTGACTAATATTTACATTTGTTTGATGATCTGAAACATTTAAGTGTGACAGACATGCAAAAAAATTGGAAATCAGGAAGGGGGCAAACACTTTTTCACACCACTGTATATCTCAATATTTTCGGCTGGATTGTTTGCTTATAGCGCAAAGCCCCATGTGAGACGTGTAGCACTTTGAAACAGATTTTGATCAAAATTAAATCCAAGGGCACGGTTTCCTTCCTGTTTGAAAATATACAGCTGCAAAACATGTAAATGAAAGATTATATAAATAATTACCTTATATTTTATAAAATAGAGCCATCTCTGAGATGCTCCTTCAGTTTTTTCACCATCAAAAAGACGGACGTGGTTGATATAATTTCTATGTTGATTTTAGTTTGAGGAGCTGTTGAACAGTACTGAGAGGTGTTCCTAATATTTTCTCCTGCATTAGGTTGACAAAACATTGGGAAGCAGCAACACAGATTACAGTCTCAAATTAAATCTGCAAGCAGTGATATGTGGGCCCTCGCATGTTGCATGTTGGGGAACCAGCGGGTCGGGGATGGAAGCGGCCACGGAGTTTACCACGCCTGATGCTTGTGCACAGTTTTGTGAGGTTTGGAGCATCCCTGGACCTTAAACATCAACTCCGTGTCATGGCGCAACATCAAATGTTGCCGCATCGCCCTGGTGACGCACTTTCACAAAAAAATTCCTGTTGCTAGCAGGGGGCGCTATGACTATTCAATTCAATTCAATTTTATTTATATAGCACCAAATCACAACACACGTTATTTCATGGCACTTAACACATTAAAGTCCTTACAGCAGAACTTTACAATATTAGACAGAGAAACCCAACAATTCCCACATAAGCTAGGAGGGAAAAACTCCTCTTTAACTAGCAAGGACCTCCACCTCAATTGGGTATGAACATAATTTATCGATTATGGTACGGTGGTATTCGTTGGAGCTGAGCAGGACATGCAGTTTGGGGAAGGCTCAGCTGAGAATTCACTGCGGCTCTTGGGCCTTGCAGATCCCCAAAAAGCCTTGATGAAGCAGTGAAGACCAATCCATGCACAGCTCCTGGAGCCATGATGAGTGAGGAGCAGCTTGGAAGCCAATCTGAACATGGCCCAGGATGACCCAGAATGAATTGATTGACGAGAGTTGATTCAGCCTTTCACAGGACATGGAAGAAGGAGCAAGAGCATTGGTTCCTGGGCACGCAGAAAGTAGTTTAAAGGAAGGGTGGCAATGCAGCAGTGGAATACATCGAAGGCGTGAAAAAGGTCGAGAACATGTTCGACTCGGGCATGAAAAGTGAGCAGGTAACGGCCGTGCGAGACAACGCACGGAGGATGTGAAGGCGAGGGAGGCGCCTCTTCTCTGCCATTGATGTTGACGACAGGGAGGTCACCAGAATGGATCATGGATCATGGCCCCTACTCCCATGGAATGGAAGCGATGATGGTTCTGTTGCGTCAGGGTATGATGGAGGGAGTTTTGGAAAAACTGCTTAATAAGATGGCTATTTGGTGGAGAAAATCCGCCACCATGAGGAGCCCCAAAGATTGGCAGAAGGAACGGCAGCCGTTCGGAACCGAAACTCGGCTGGGTGGTACGGTTAATCGCAGAGGTGACACCGTTACAGTTGGCAATGAGATGTAGGGATGTAGATGACACAAATGAGAGTGAGTGGCGGAAAGGAACGCCCAAAGCTAACTCCGTTTTCAAGCGATATAAGTTCCATGAAAAGATACAAAGGGCTGTGAAATTTTCGACCAGTTTGTGACTGAACTAGAGCTGCAAGTAAAAGACTGCAACTACCCTAATGGGGATGAGATGATTAGAGACCAGATGTTTTCGGTACGAGCTCTCCAAGAGTCCGGGAGAACTACTCCGTCGCGGTCCGGATTTGACGCTCGAGAAAGCGATTGACATTGCACGCTCACGAGTCATCGCAACAGCAGCTAAAGGTAATGGGTTGCCCTGCTGCTAATACAGCCAGTCAGTCTGTCAATGCAGTTAGCCGAAAGCCGTTCAGTTCCAAACAAAGATACCACGGTCGCAAGATAACTGTCGGGAACGATAGCAGCGGTGCAAGGAGTGTGGGGCATGCGGAAGAGAGCACAGTTGCACGGACGAATGCCCTGCAAAAACGGCATAGATGCAAAAAGCCCAACCACGTGTTGGACAAAAGCGCAGTATCAGCCAACAAAATACGAGCTCAAGAAAGTCCATGCTATCTCAGAAACACGGAACAGGCATCAATGGATCTGTACACTGACGCTATTATAAAAAGCTTAAAAATACAGCAAGGGAACAGCCATTCGTAGGGGTGGAAATAGGAAAAGTGAGGCACAAACTAAAGTTCAAAATTACATACAAGTGCCCAGGCTAACGTGATACCAGTGAACATGTTTCACAGAATATTAGGAAGTGTTGCATTAGGTCTGTCAGGCAGCAACATCTCGAGATATGGTGGACAGAGACTTGGTCGGTATCCTTTGTTTTGCTTGGATGATTAAATGTTGGTAGAACCATGGAATAACCCGAACCCGGCATCTCTGTGCCCAAACCTGGCATCTCGGTGCTTGGACCAAGTGCTGCAATCTGAGGAAATGGAAGGACTGACTAATTCAACCTGGCCCTCTAGAGCCCGAATGAGACCTGTAGTTGAGTGAAATGAGGGATGGCCAACTCTGGAACTGGCATTTTGGTGAACGAATGGCCTCTGTGGACTGATGGGATGGGGGAACAGGCGAAGCAGAATGGGAACGGCATCTCGGTGCCCAACAGGAACTCTGCGGTTTTGATGAAACGGGGGATGGCCGAAGCTGGACGGAGACAGGCATCTCGGTGCCCGACGCTTCTCGGTGCCCGACGGGAACTCTGTGGTTTGATGAAACGGGGACAGACAAAGCTGGACAGAACCAGGCATTTCGGTGCCCGACAGGAACTCCACGGTTTGATGCAACGGAGGATGGACGAAGCGGAATGGAAACGAACATCTCGGTGCCTGAAAGGAACTTGAACCAGGAACGGGCCTGCTGGTGCCCAAACTGAGTGCTGCAGCCCAACGAGATGGGGACAGACGAATCCGGACAGGCATCTCAGTGCCTGCATACGTGCTGCAGTTTGGTGAAGTTAGAGGACTGGCGAGTCCGAAGGTGGCCCTCTACACCCACGTGAGACCTGTAGTTGGATGGAATTGGGGATGGCCAAGTCTGGAATGAGCATCTCGGTGCCTGAATGGCCTCTGCAGCCCAATGAGATGGTGACGGACGAATCCGGACAGGCATCTCGGTGCCCGCATGGGTGCGGCAGTTTGATGATGTTAGAGGACCGATGAATCTGGGAGCCCTGTTCCCTAAATGGGCACAGCCGATCGATAAATTGGGGGGATGCACCGATCTGGAGCTGGTTACTTAAGCCCTTGAATGAGCATCAGAATTAGGGGAAAAATGTGGAGATTGCTGATTCCTTTTTTTTTAAATTATTTTTTAATATATGTTATTATATATATATATGTTTTTTTTTTCGAGTCTCCACCTGCGACGCCGCCACCAGAGGGGATGATTCTGTTGATTACACCTGTGGGAAAACGCAAACAAACGACAACGGTTTAGCATCAGTGGTTTGTGAAGTTGGGTTTTGACTGCGAGTTTTGAAGTTAGAAGAAATTCGGATAACTTATCTCGTAATCGGAGTGGTGATAACGGTCCCTCTTTCTGATGGGACTTTTGGTGACAGTTCGTTTGGAAATTATTTTTTCCAACGGGAGCAGCGCATGTACACCAGTAGCAGACAGATGTGCCGGATAGGCAGGTATTTGTAGGCACATGGCCGGAAGAGGAGTGTTTGAGGTGTGGTCCTGCTCCTTAAATTCAGATAAACTTTATCTCCAATTAAGGGCGAAAAACCTCCAACAGAGGGAAGGAAAAACTCCCTTTTAGTAGGAAGAAACCTCCGACAGAACCAGGCTCAGCAGTGGGCGTCCATCTGCCTCGACCAGTTGGGGTTGAGGGGAGAGCCGAGAGCCGAGAGAAAAGGACAGCATAGAGATACAAGACATGAACTGTTGGTGGGGCCAACAATCACAGAGCAGAGAAATTAATCTCCATGGCCGGAGACAACTGCAAAAGAAAGAACAGGAACTACTCAAGCGAGGGAACTGAATGGAGAGGCAACAGACAATAAGCAAAAACTATGGGAGAGAAACTACATGAAGTTAATGAGATGTAATGGTCAGATATGAGTTATAGAGAGTGAAAGAGTGAGAGGAAAGAAGCTCAGTGCATAACAAGGTCCCCCAGCACCGAGGACTATAAGATCATAACTAAGGAATGGTTCAGGGCCACCTGAGCCATCACTAACTATAAGCTTTATCAAAAAGAAAAGTTTTGAGTCGAACAGTTTTGGGTTTCTGCCCCTCGAACACAAACTGGGAGCTGGTTCCACAGGAGAGGAGCCTGAAAACAGAAGGCTCTGCCTTCCATTCTACTTTTGGAAACTCTGGGAACCACAAGCAGGCCAGCGTTCTGAGAGTGAAATGCTCTGTCAGGATTATATGGTTCTATAAGATCTCTGAGATGAGATGGAGCCTGGTCATGAAGAGCTTTGTAAGTCAGCAAGAGAATTTTAAATTATATTATTGATTTAACAGGAAGCCAATGAAGAGAAGCTAAAACAGGAGAAATATGATCTCTCTTGCTAAATCCCATCGATACTCTTGCTGCAGCATTTTGAATTAACTGCAGGATTTTTAATGAGTAATTTGGACATCCTAACAACAATCTAGCCTAGAAGTTACAAACGCATTAATTCATTTTTCTGCATCACGCTGAGGAAGGATTTTCCTGATTTTATTAATATTACGTAGATGAAAGAAGACAGTCCTGGAGACTTGCTTTATCTGGTGGTTAAAGGACAAATCCTCATCAAAGATGACTCCAAGGTTTCTCACAGTGGTGCTGGAGGCCAAGACAACGTCATCTAGAGTAACTAAGTGATTACAGAAAGAGTTTCTGAGGTGTTTAGGACCATGTACAATAACTTCCGTTTTGTCTGAATTTAGAAGCAGAACATTTTGGTCATCCAGGCCTTTATGTCTTTCAGACAGTCTTCAAGTTTTACTAACTAATTTGTTTCGTCTGGTTTTATAGAAAGATACAGCTCCGTGTCATAACAATGGAAGTTGATGCAGTGCTTCCTGATGATATCTCCTAATGGAAGCATGTACGGAGTGAAAAGTATTGGGCCTAGCATTGAGACTTGTGAAACTAAACTAACTCTTGATTGTCTGGAAGACTCATTGTTTCCATGAAAAAACTGAAATCTATCTGATAAGTAAGATTTGAATGGGTCTGATGCAGTTCCTTTGATCCGTGTAACATTTTCCAATCTCTGTAATAAAATCGTGTGATCAGTTGTATGAAAAGCAGCACTGAGGTCCAGAAGAACAAGTACAGAGACAAGTCCATTGTCTGAGGCTATCAGAAGATCATTTGTAACTTTCACCAGTGCTGTTTCTGTGCTATGATGTACTCTAAAGCCTGACTGAAAATCTTCAAACAGACCATTCCTCTGTAAATGATCCCAAAGTTGATTTACAACAACTTTTTCAAGGATTTTTTAAATAAATGGCAGGTTGGAAATTGGTCTGTAGTTTCCTAAAACAGCTGGATTAAGAGTAGGCTTTTTAAGTAAAGGTTTAATTACAGCCACTTTAAAAGCCTGTGGTACACAGCCGGTTAAAAGAGATAGATTGATCTGATCTAATATGGAAGTACTAATTAAATGACAGATTATTACCATACAACTGTCTTCAGGGTGGAACTATTATCAAACATGTAATGTTTGAGGAAGAGCAACTTGTAGTTTTATGGTGAGACGCTCAAAATGGCTGCCACGCCACAGCCGCCACGCCACAGGCGTTCGACGAAAACAAATTATTTTGATAACTTTTCATCTCGCAGGACATGGTGCAATGGAACTTTTTTGTACATCTAGATGTGATACACATGTCCACCAAATTGCGTGCATGTTGGTAAATGTAGCCACTGCATCAGTTTAGGGGGCGCTAGTGAGCCATTTGGCCACGCCCACATGCGTAACCACAAAAATACGTAATTTTTTGTCAGGACTTACGTGTTTACCAACTTCCATGACTTTTTGAGAATGTTAAATATGTTATGTAACTCCTTGCACTACAATAGGGCTTTCGCACCATTCAGTGCTCGGGCCCTAATGATGAACTAGAAATTATAAAGGGGTCCAGGCACCCCCACACAGAAGCCACATCAACCTCAGCCAAGCATCTTCACGTAAATCCCAACTGAAGCTATTCCCACCCAAGGGAAGCATCCCTTTGAAACTCCAACTTCAGCAAACAGTGAAAAAGGCCAAGAGGATTTTCCAGTAGGATGTTAACCAGTCAATTGATACACAGTGACATGATGTCTAGAAAGAAAGTGAACAGTCTTTCTAGCAAGCCTTTGACCTTATCTTCTTCTGACTTCAGAAGATCTTGATTAGAACTGGTGTCACCTGTGTGGCAACCCAAAGCTTATTGCAGTGGGTTAAACCTGGAGACAAAGCACTTTAGGGAAGTCCCTGGATATGTGTACTCATCAAACATTGTTTAGTAACTCTCAAACTCATCCTTGACAGGGGTTCTCAAAGCTCACATGGGTAGTTTTTCAAAGAAGAAAACTTTGAGGATCCCTGATATTTACAAACAATATTTATTCATACATATAATAAAAAATACATGGATCTTGGTGCATTAAAAAACATGGATATTTACTGCTCTGCTGAGGCACAGAAGCAGAGACACGCTCTGGCTCAGGCAGTGTCTACAGAAATTAATAACAACACTGGCAACTCTGGCAGCAACTAGTTTTAAACAGGTTTGTATAAAACATCTTTGACTGAGCCGATTTGCATCAAACTTTATATTGCAGTTCCAGACTACCTATATTATAGAACCCACTAAGGGTTGACATATGTCATGTCTTTTCAGAAGAGAATTTTCAGTTCTATGTTCCATCAAAATGTCACCTTTACACCAGCTACTGTTTCTTTGTTTAAGCAGGAAGTCATTCCTATGAGTGTCGTTTTCAAACTTTTGAAGAAAACGGGCTACCAAAGCCTTACAATTTGGCCGTTTTGCATCAAAATTTTAAATCTGCTTCTGGGTCATACATGGTATGAGCATAGCAAAAATTTTGAAATTTTATTTAGACTTTATGTATCTATTTAAAAACCGTGAGGCCACCCACCAGGTTTGTATTTACACAAAGGTTTGTCATGTGGTGGTGTTTACAAGGACCCAAATGCAAGCTCACAGACTTAGGTATCAGTTCCAAAATACAGTCTTTATTGCATTAAACAAAAACAAACAAACCAAAAGGTGGCACCTATCGTGTCCACTTGCTTCCAGTCGGGAGGGCAACTCGACCGACAGATCCGGGGAGACACGGCAGGCAGGGCAGCTGGCAGACCAGCGGAAGGAACGGCGTCAATAATCCTCCGAGTCGGGAGGGCAACTCTACCGACTGGTGACTTTGACAGGGAGCTCCGCGGGAGGAACAGGACGGACGGAGCACAGACGGAGGACGGACGGGTGGCTAACAAAAATGAACCGACAACCAGAGGAGTGCAGGGGCAGGGTACATATAGTCCGGGGAGGTGATCAGGGAGATGCAGCACACCTGCAGGTGGTGATCAGGGGTGAGTGGCTGCATCTGCTGGGACTGGTGAGGGGCGTGGCCACAGACAAGCAGACAGGGGACTGAGGGGACACAGGAGGAGAGGTGATCAAAGGGGGCAAAACAGAGGGAAAAAACCAGACTCCTGACAGTACCCCCCTCAAAGGGAGCCTCTGGACGACCAAAACTGGACCGGACTGGGTGGGAGGAGGGGGGACCGGAGGAGGGGGGACGGAGGACCACAACAACACAAGACACGAGAAGGGAAACCTAGATGGACGGAGGACGGCCACGGGGGAAGACGGACTGGGGTGACCGCTCCGGAGGACGGGTTCGGGTGACTGCTCCGGAGGACGACCACGGGGCAGGACGGGCTCGGGAGACCTCTCCGGGGGATGATGACAAGGCAGGGCTTCGACCCACCCGAAGGCAGCAGGAGCCGCAGGCGGGACGTCTAAGGAGGACGAGCTGCTGTCAGATTCCAGAATTAGCTCGGTCCAATCCCCATGACATCTTTTGAATTGAATCTGTACAATTTTTACCAACTGATTTGTTTCGTCAGATTTTATAGAAAGATATAGCTGTGTCATCTGCATAACAATAGAAGTTTATGCAGTGCTTCCTGATGACATCTCCTAATGAAAGCATGTACAGAGTGAAAAGCATTAGGCCTAACATTGAGCCTTGTGGAACTCCATAGCTACAGTAACTCTTGTTTGTCTGGAAGAGTCAGTCCTAACATGAACAAATTGAAATCTATCTGATAAGTATGATTTTAACCGGTCTAATGCAGTTGATTTGAACCTCGTAACATGATCAAATATCTGTAATAAAATCGTGTGATCAATTGTATCAAAAGCAGCACCGAGGGCCAGAAGAACAAGTCCATTGTCTGAGGCTATTAGAAGATCATTTGTAACTTTCACCAGTGCTGTTTCTGTGCTGTGATGTACTCTAAAGCCTGACTGAAAATCTTCAAACAGACTCTAAATGATCACAAAGTTGATTTGCAACAACTTTTTCATGGATTTTAGAAATGAAAGTTAGTTTGGAAATTGGTTTGTAATTTCCTAAAACAGCTGGATTAAGAGCAGGCTTTTTAATTAAAGGTTTGATTATAGACACTTTAATAGCCTGTGTACCACCATAGCCTGTTAAAAGAGACAGATTAATCTGATCTAATATGGAAGTAGTAATTAAATAGAAGACTTCTTTGAGGAGTTTAGTTGGGATGGGATCCAAGAGACAGGTAGGTAATCCAGATGAGGAAATAATTGCAGTTAGCTCGGAGAGATCTGATCTCGCGGTTGCTTCCAGGGCTGCTGTGCTTTGCAACACATCAGTGACAGTGGCAGGAAGGATCTGCCCAATTCTTTTCCCCAATGGTAACAATCGTATCAGTGAAGAAGTTGATGAAATCATTACTCCTGAGAGTTGAAGGAATAGATGGCTCAACAGGATGAAAAAAACAGAGTAGCACTTTAGTAGCACTTAAATGGCACTTATTTACAGCACTTTGTAGTTTGGCTTTCTTGAAGAAAATTGTACTTTCTTGATTCTTGTTGTCCTCATGGTTGAATGCACTCATTGTAAGTCGCTTTGGATAAAAGAATGAAATGTAATTTTCAAATGCAGGCCTTTTATTTGTAGTGGAGTATTTTCAGTGTTATTATTACTTTTTACTTCAGTAAAGGATCTGCATACTTCAACCGCCACGAAAAAACACATTTTACTTTGATATTTGTGCAGTATGTTTTTTTTATTTATTAATCAGCAAACAAAGATTGAGTATCAGCAGCCCAGACCTCTGCACTTATTTAACAAAAAATATTGTTTTGAAGCTGCAATAAAGATGTTTACAGCAGAAGTCAGTATCAACTCAAAAATATCTCACTGACATCAAAATACAGAGTGAAGTTAAGACAGGATAAAAAAAAAACAGACATCAGTCATCATTTTCAGTCATTACACAGTCTATGGTCACTCCTCTGTCCTCCTGCTATACAGCAGGTACAGGAATGAGGGGACAGTTTGGGAGGACAACAGACAGACTTTGACCAGTTTTACTAAACATTACAAACAAATCTGAACTCAGCAGGAAAATGTCTCTGTTCTAGGGTTCAAAATGCACAATGGCTTTTGGGGGAGCTCTGCTCTCTAGTGCACACGCACACTACTAAACATGTCATGTGCATGCGCACATGGAAGTGTGCGACAGAGCAGTCAATTGCAGGGTTACTGCAAAACATGTTTTCTCTCTTTCTCTTGTTGGCTGCTTCTTCACATCTCTTGTCATTTCCGCTTTGGAATTAGGGTCTAAGGTTCTGTTTACAAGCATCTAAGTGACTGTCTATTTTTCATCAATCCATTTTAGTAACATGTTAACAGCTTTGGAAACTTGGTGGAGCTGTTGCTTTCCAGTCTTTCATTTTTGTACTAAACTGTTAAAATCCCTTAAATCTTTGCACACCATGTGTGAATTCAGTGGATTATGGCTTTTAGACACAAACCATTTTTGTTTTATCAGTTTTAACAGGCTGATGGAAATACTGATTAAAACATTAACACATATTATCAAATCTGCAGGGAAGCAAGGGGATTTGATCAAGTTCAGTGAAGATGTTTTGAAATTTGTATGTTTGTATGTGTGTTTCAGGCTCTGAGAGACTGGGTTGCAATCGAAAGCGACTCCAGCAATGTGCTGAAGAGACCAGACCTACACCGTATGATGGAGACGGCAGCTCAGAAACTGAGGCTCATGGGAGGGACTGTGGAGTTAGTGGACATTGGAGAACAAGAAGTTAGTGAGATAGTTGTCTCTCAACAAATTCAGCCCCCTTTCTGCCTTTCATAAACACTGTTCAAGATATTAAAGCTTTTTAATGAATTACTAACCTATCTGTTAGTAATTATTCTGCATGTCAAAAAAGGGTAGCTTTCATGGAGGGTGACAGTGGCAAACGAGCTGTTAAACTTCAGAAAAGGAGCAAAGCGGTCAGGACTCAATCTACCTCCTCATTACTGACTGAGACATATCTATGCTGCTTCCAAACTCAGTAAACCTAAAGGGCTCTATTTTTTTGTCAAACTAGGTGCAGTGCAAAAGCAGGTGTAAATTCTGTGTCCTGAGAGTACATAGAGGTGTGGCCAACTCTTTTGGTAATTTTGTGAACACAAACACAAGCATGGCGCAGTGTTAAAGTAGAAAGAAGGTGTGTCATTTTGTGTCACTTTAATAATGACCAATCAAATCAGCCCTTGAATGCATCAACAACCAAGATACTCACCCCAGCGTAGAGAGCCTCAAAAGTCTCAGCTGTGAGCGTCAAGGGTTTTGGGGTGTCAAGATCGGCATATCAGATGATGCACTGGAAATGTGAATAATCAATCAAAACTGTATTTGCTACTTCATCATTAATTAAATGTCAAAGTGAACAAAGAACACTCATCCACTGTACGGAAATCAGATGCTGGAACAATGTTTAGGAATAAAAAGTAAGTAAATGTGCATACACAAAGCATATGCATACAAAGCTTCTGGTGCAATTCATTTATGAACAATGCT
This sequence comes from Brachyistius frenatus, assembly GCF_029030835.1. Lineage (NCBI taxonomy): Eukaryota > Metazoa > Chordata > Actinopteri > Embiotocidae > Brachyistius > Brachyistius frenatus. The sequence continues at coordinate 123,498 of NW_027210770.1, read as the reverse complement.
GATGAAAAGCAATATGCTCTTAACTTCACAGATGTTGGGGTATGAATAGATTAATTGCATTGTGAGCTTTGGATATGCGGTGTGTATAATGTACTTTACAATCATTAATTAAATGACCTAAGATGCAATGAATGCATGAATTTGTTAACCTTTCATGCATGAATTGCGCTAACCAATCATGCATAAATGATGCAGTGTCACATTCTGTGATCTTGCATGACACCAAAATTGCACTACACAAGCTATCTTTACTGACACACCCCTTGTGTCATTCCACCCATCTTGGCGCAGCCGTGTTAATGTTGAGCCATGAAAATAGCAATTTGATGATAACGTGGAAAAAAGCCCCTTGCACAGTATTAAATCCGGATCCACGATGAAACAACCTTTGCACTGGTATGAAAATAGGGTCCATACTGTGTTTGACGTCAAATAGAGGTTAACATCCTCAGTTTCTCACTAATAATTAGAAGCAACATACAATTAAAAGGTTTGTTGTCTTACTGAATGGTAAAAACAAAAGTTGATGATCGTTCTACTTTCTACATTAAACTGCAGTATAGTGATATGTTTATCTAACAAAAACAGAGCTGAAACATATTACTATAGATTTGCCTTCTTGTAAGATTATCCCTCATAATATTACAAACTGTATAGCATTGGCATTCCTTTGATATTTGAGGAAAATAGCTACTTAATACTGTTCTGTACCATTTCAACCCATAAAAGCAAAGCACTTGCTGCAGGGTTGCAAAGAAGTTAAGACCTTCAAATCAAAATGATTGAGGAATTGAAAAAGTAAATTATGTGACTGTGCAGCAGCTTGTGCTAATCTTAACCCTCCTTTTCTATCTGCAGCTTCCAGACGGACAAACTTTGGCGTTGCCTAAAGTGGTGACAGCTCAGTTTGGCATTGACCCCAGCAAGCACACAGTGTGTGTCTACGGTCACGTAGATGTCCAGCCAGCGAAGCTCGAAGATGGTTGGGCAACAGATCCTTATAACCTAACTGACATCAATGGTAACAGCCTTTAAACTTTTCAGTTACAAACTCATTGTGCAAAGCCAAATGCTGTTTAAAAAAAAAAATCATTTAAAATTCTTGTGGTTTACGTGGTTCTAAAAATGCCAAATCTATTAGACGGAATTTGTGAAATTCATATAAAATTATGCACAGAACATCTGGAATATTTTCAACTGATGGAATGAATCAGCAATAAACAACATTAATTGGAAATTTGTATTCAAAATCATATACAACAGCCATGAAAGGGCTTGAGTAGAAGAAAAGGGTCAGTAAGTTAATTTTATAAGCGAATAGTTTACTTATTCATCATTTAGAAAACTTGAGTTTCCTTAATAGAGAAAGTATCTACAAATACAGTATAATTAAGTATAACTGAGTGTCTTGTCTGGGAGAGGCCAGACTAACAGTGGTTCAAAACACCCAAGATGAGAAGCAGCTCACAGGATACACCCACCTTGCCAAGATGAGGGAAATGGCGGCATTCTTCTTGAGCCAGACCTGGGAGAGGAGCTCACCAGTGAGCGTCTGGTGGCTGAGCCTTTGCCAATGCGCCCCGGCCGGACAAATAACATGAAGTGCAACCCTGTGGATTCACCACCCACAGGGAGAACCATCGGTGTGGGATACAATGCCAGCCAGGCGGCAGACCAGGCCGGGGCCAAACCTGGAACATGGAACGTCACCTTTGTAGCGGAAAGATAGGGAGCAGGTGCGGGAGGTGGAGCGGTACCAGCTAGATATAGTTGAGCTCACCTCCACACAGCACTCACTCTGGAACCAAGGTCCTAGAGGGGGGCTGGACTCTGTCCTTTTCAAGATTTGCCCAGGGTGAAAGGCGCCGGGCAGGTGTGGGAATACTCACAGGGCCCCAGCTGACCACTGCTGTGTTGGAGTTTTTCCCAGATAGTGAGATGGTCACCCTCATGGTCTGCAGGTTGCTAGGAGGAAGACTCTGACTGTTTTTTGTGTGTAAGCATCAAACGGCATCTCAGAATATCCGGCCTTCTTGGATTCGGTGGGGGGAGCCCTGTAAAGGGCGCCACCAGTGGACTCCATAGTTCTTGTGGGGGACTTCATGTGACCAACGGTGGACAAACCTGGCAGGGGGGACCTCCTTCCGGGACGTCTTCAATGCCCACTTCAGGAAAAGCTGCTAAATTCAGTATAATTTTATTTTATTTTATTTAGCCAAATCACAAGTCATCCGGAATACACCCCCGTTATCTGATTTGAATGCAACTATGACGTGAATTTCCAAAAAGTTTACAAAGTGGTTTATAAAAGACATTAAATCAAGTTTATATATAGTTTATATGGCAGAGTTGTGTTATTAGATTAGATTTGATTGGTTTTCTCTGGAATTTGTCTCGCATCAAAGTTAACACTGTCGCACACTCAACAACAACAACAACAACAACAACAACAAAAGAACTGGACATCACTCAGCTTTACATTCAGTGCTTGACCTGCACAGATTCACAGGTCTTTAAATATACCTGTTGGGTGAATTACATCATATTCTATGGAAAAAATTAGCGGAGACCTATTAAGAACTCATACTCTGATTTACCTGTGTTTTTAAAAAAAAATTAAAACACTAAGGTAAATATGAATGCTACATCTGTAACAAAAAATAAAAAGAATGATTTTTGTGTCATTGTACTTTTAGGTAACCTTTATGGAAGAGGAGCATCAGACAACAAGGCCCCAGTTTTAGCATGGATTCATGCTGTAGAGGCCTATCAAGGCCTTAATATGGTGAGAGAAAGAACACTCAAAACTGGATAAGTTTACATGCCCAGATAGATAAAATCAAATGTGCGAGGAAGTTGGAGCTGCAGAGGCACCAAACCTCAGTTTAGAATAAAGGTCAGGTGAGAGCACTAAAATATTTGAAATACAAAAAGCGGCAACGGAGAGAGACACTGGCAAAACAGATTTTAAAGAAACAAGTTGTTTTAGTTGAGTTACTCTGAGATTTCACTGCAGCAGTCCATTCCTGCCATCCTTGATGCTACTGTGTCTTGGAAGAAAATACTCTGTTGGCCTCAGAGACGCCTCAGACAGATGCTGGATGCTTTGAAGGGAAAAGAACTGTGCTGGTGTGGGTGTTGTAAAACCAGCCTCAAACAAAGCTATTGGCTCCTATTTCTAGAGTCTGCAAAAATGGATGAAAAATTGTTACAATTTCAAAATGGCTCGTTCAAATATTAAGTTGTTTTTCAGTTAATATTTTCCTCCAATAGCCTATCCTCCATCTCAACCACTTGCTGTTGCTCTTAGTTACAAATCTAATGGAGTTGTTATTACTATCCACCAGGAGCTGCCGGTGAATGTGAAGTTTGTTATTGAGGGCATGGAGGAGACAGGCTCCAACGGCCTGGATGCCATGATCCTGGCCCAGAGAGAGACTTTCTTCTCAGACGTGGATTACATCATTATCTCAGACTGTGGCTGGCTCAGCAGACGGCCTGCCCTTACCTATGGTACCAGAGGCAACTGCTACTTCTTTGCTGAGGTTGTGTATAACAATAAATGCCTAGTTTATTTTTTATTGAAACCCACACTCTGCACCTGTGTGCTCCTGTACAACTTCATGATATTCCATGGCAAAAGTTTTCTCTGATGTGTTTGCAGGTTGAAGGACCTAAACAGGACTTACATTCTGGTGTTTATGGAGGTACTTTGATTGAACCAATGACTGACCTCATTGGCATTCTTGGTGAGTCTTATTTTTCAGTGTTCATCTAAAACAGTGCTGGGCAATATGGACTAAATGTCATATCCAAAAATGCTTTGTCTGAATGGAGTCTCACTATATTATACAAAATGGGTTAAATAGTCATTTGTAAGTCAAATGTCACAAACACAAGCATTATATTTTAATTTGATAAAACAAGCAGTGTTGGAACACTTTAATAAAGACAAATAATACATAAAATAGCCATTGGTTCAAAATCATAAGTGTACATGATAGGAACTTAATATATGTATAAGGAATAGGTTGAACATGGCAATAATAGTTACACTCAATAGAAATTATATAATCTTAATCCATTTCTTTGAAGGAAAAATATTGACAGAGTCAAAACCAGGTATATTGTCCAGGCCTAATTCACATTGAATATTATTATTAAGGTGGGTGCTTGCAGACAAACCTTTTTATTCTACCTTTACTTCACCCAAAATTCTCCTGAGATACGTCTGTATATCCTAAAACCCACACAGTGATATTTGGAATTGTCAGACGCTTTAACACATATTTCTTAAAGTCATTGGTACAAGGAATAAAAGTCAATATTTGAAATAATCAGCAGAAATAATCAAATAATCAGCACATTTGTGTCAGTCTTATTAAGAAGAAAAATTCACATGGAATAAAAAAAAATTATAATTGTTTTGCCTTCTTTAATGATTTTAAATCCAAAGTAATAATGTACACACATGACATACATTTTACAAAAAAGTTTAGAAAAGACAATACTGGAATTGCCTGAAAATGTCACTACATCAGCTGTCACTCCACACAATACAGCAATCAGCGGTCTCTACAAGAAGATCAAAGTCTTCTTGTACAGTTAGGACTGGTTTGATCTGACACTTCTGCTCAATACAGACTCAGGTCGGCTGATGTTGGCTGGGAACAGGGTATGGAAGCTCCTATTGGCTCAGTGAGATGCCAATCAAACCAGCAGTGTAAAGACCAAGACGCTTTCTGACTTTACTGCTAACTATGTGGAAAACTAAGAACGCCTGCTGGTATTTTTTCAAATGATGCAACAGTGGATAATGTTTATTATGGGTGACCTCTCACATGAGTATACACATCAACTTTATGCAAATTTTCTTAAAACCCAGTTTTCTTAAAACGAAAGTTGGCCAACTGAACCTCGTGACAAAAAAAATAGATCTCTGAATATGTGAATCGATAACGGATTATTCAAGCAAAGAATGATTTAATTTGGAAAATCAATTAAAAAAAAAAATCCAGTCTGAGTAAATGTGTCATAAAACATTGTATAATAGGGCGATTTACACTCATATCCATGCCCAGGGGGGAATCAGGCTGAGTTTGCTTCCCTTGGTAAAAAAATAATTGAATGATGAACCAATCAGATGAGACGACAGTCATGCCATAGGACAGGACAATGCTTAGGGAAGCCAGAAGCCCTTTGGCATCACACCAATGACATCACAGCATGTCATCAACGTTGTTGAATAACGGAAGGTAAACATTAGCCAGTTTGTATTGATAATCCATTAATGGATGGACATGGATTAATATCAATACAAACTGGCTAATGTTTACCTTAGCAACATTAGCAAGTGCAGTTATGGAGGGCAGAGATAAGGAGTTTTTATTTTAAAAAAAAAACAGTTTTACTAGGCTACCATTAGAGCAGTTTAGAATTAATTTATTAATAACTTAGAATTACATTTGGCAGTAGGCCAACATCAGAACCACCCCTGCACACAGAAAGAAATAAGGGAAGTCAATGTGGAAAATGATGTCACAGAGTGGCTAGCTGGTAGCTCTAAACTTCAGCTCCTATTTTGCTTGTCTTGTCTTCTTTTTGAGAAGGATTTATGCTCACTTAACAATCCGTGGACCACTCCAGGTTTCACTGACTTGGCCAACCTGTCACAAGCAATTAAGAAGCACATCAAATTAAAACGTCACATGAATTGTGCCGTGAAATTAAAGCTTTTTGGATGCATCAGGATCGACGGGGCTCTGGACTTGGCAAAAATCACGAATGCAAAAAGCACAATGAAAAGGTAAAAAATAACCTCGATACTTTTGCTCACTGTTTCAGCCTTGTACTTTATGCGCCAAGAACAAGATTTCAGGGGACACAATGAGGACACTGGCAGCTCAAACAGGGGCAATTTTGTGTAGCTGGTACATGCAACATGAGACTTGCAGAGCACTTGGAGTCATCAATAGTTTTCAGCAGTATGTCAAATACCCTACAGAATGACTCCCTGCAAATGACTGTTGACAGCTCATGTTGTGCAGGACGAGACTAATAAATAAATAAACATGTCTCCTCTTTTTGCTGTTGAAGTGAATGAAACAACAGACATTTCCAGCAAGTGCCATATTTTTTTATATTAGCTCTGATATTGATGCAAAAACTGGAACAGGCTTTAGTAAAATCCCTCTTTCCAATGCACCAGTCATCAACTGCTATCCTCATAGGTTATATATCTTTTAAGCACAAGGCACAAATAACATTCAAGTACCCAAATTGTTTTTTTTAACAGTATTGATCCCTTTTACAATTTTTCCTCATGTCCATGTAAGAGGTCGGCATTACTGTGTGAAGTAGATCTAGATGTGCATGTACCAGGGGGTCTGTTGTGGGGTGAAACTTCAAAAGCTGCGCGGTACATGCCATCTAGAAAGGACGCAACATTATCAGAAATAATTATTAATGTTCATTAAACTATGGCAATTTATTTAAAATAATGGGGCACCACCCTGGTAACAGGGACCAATAACCAAACTGTAAAATCAGTCTCATGAATGTGTATTCAGCATTAAGTGAACAGTGAAGTTGTGAATCCGAGCACTGACTTGTCATCGAGCTATTATTAAAATAAATATGCACAAATAATCACAAACAAGCACTTTGTACGTTAAACAGAATTTATGAAGATCAACTAAATTAACGAATGATCAATATTCTTCAAGGATAAATTACTTAAGAACAGCAATATCAATGTGGCATCAACATTACTACCACTCTTCCAATAGTATAAATAATTATCATCAATCAACATTACTTTAAATTAATAAGTCAATCCAATCTACAGGCAAACACAAATATATACAATTAATATACAAGTATATGTGTGTGTGTGTGTGTGTGTGTGTGTGTGTGTGTGTGTGTGTGTGTGTGTGTGTGTGTGTGTGTGTGTGTGTGTGTGTGTGTGTGTGTGTCTGACAAGGCCAAGAGGGACCACGTGGGTGGACACTTCTAAAATGGAGGATGTTACCACGTGAGGAGTAACACAATGGCGTCCCTTGTAATGAAGGGGTGTGGAGCAAGGCTAAAATTGTCATTGTTAATACTTAAACTCCTTTACAACTTCTTGAATTGGGACGGTCCAAAGACAGCACTTCAGAATTTTCTGGAAGAGAACGATGGCCTCAGACTTGGAGGTGCTGACTCTCATCCCAGCTGTTTCACACAACACATGCTGAAGGCAATGGTCTGATGAAACCCCAAAAAACACATCATCTGCAAATAGCAGAGAAGCAATTCTCTGGCTCCCAAACTGAAAAAAAAACCCAGGTTTGATGACAACTCCTGGCAGAGGCCACCACCAGGAAGATGTTTGACATCATACCAAGAATTCAGGCACAACTCTCGTGCCGATTTTAGAGGGACCAAATGTCTAGTAGTAACCTGAAATTTCCACAGTTCCCCCCACAAGATTGTCTGAGCACCCCAATCATAGGCCTTCACCAAGTCCACAAAGCACATGTAGACTGAAATGGTAAACTCCCATGACCCCTCAAGTAGCCTTGCAAAGGTAAAGAGTTAATCCACTGTTTCGTGGCCACAACGGAATCCTCATTGCTCCTCCTGAATCTGAGGTCTGATGATCAGTTAAAGCCTCCTATTCAGCTCCGAGAGGCTGAGCAATGTGATACTCCAATAATTTGAGCACACCCTCTGGTCCACCTTTGTAAAAATGAGAGACACCCTGGTCTGCCAGTCCACAAGCACTTTTCCAAATCTCCATGCGACACTGAAGAGGCATGTCAGCCAAGACAGCTTAAAAATGTATAGTCTTCAGCATCTCAGGCTTAATCTCATCCACTACTGATGCTTTCCCACTGAGGAGCTTATTTAACCCTAAGAGCCTGATGGACCAAACTGCGTCCAAATTACCAACGATTCTTATTGGTTAAATAGCACGGCTTAAGTTTTCCAACAATGTCAGTGTTATGTGGTGGGTGTTTTTCCAGGACCCAAATGCAAGCTCACAGACTCGAGGTATAAGTTCCAAAGTACAGTCTTTATTGTAAAAAACAAACAAAAAACAACAAACCAAAAGGTGGCACCGATCGTGTCCACTTGCGTCCAGTCGGGAGGGCAACTCGACCGACAGCTCCAGGGGGACACGGCTGGCAGGGCAGCCGGCAGACCAGCGGAAGGGACGGCGTCAACAATCCTGACCCACAGTCAGACAAACACAAGGCTCGGCACCATATCTGAGTTTTACTTGCAGCAAGGGAAGTCCGTGCAGGGTCTTAGAGTTGTAAGCTCTTCACCTGGCATCAGCCAACTCCAACACAGACTTCCCTCTTTGCTCCTTTTATTGTACAGTTGAAACTAGAAGTTTACATATACTGTGCAAAAAGACACATAACACTTTTTTTTCTCACTGTCTGAAGTTAAATCAGACTAAACCTCTCCTGTTTCAGGGCCGTTAGGATTACCAACATTATTTAACTTTTGCTAAATGTCACAATAATGAGAAAGAGAATTTCTTAGAGAACTTTATATTACTTTCTTTGAGGTCAAAAGTTTACATACACCAAAAGTACTATGTCTTTAAACAACGTGGGCAAGCCCAGATGATGATGTCATGGCTTTTGAAGCTCCTGATAGGTTAACTGACAACATGTGAGTTAATTGAAGGCACACCTTGGGATGTATTTTAAGGCCACACCTCAAACACTCTGCTTCCTTGTTTGAAATCATGGGAAAGTCAAAAGAAATCAGCCAAGAAATCAGGGAGAGAATCGTGGAGCTCCACAAGTCTGGTTCATCCTTGGGTGCAATTTCCAGATGCTTGAAGGCCACGTTCATCTGTGCAAACAATTATACACAAGTATAAACATGGGAATGTCCAGCCATCACACCGCTCAGGAAGGAGACGGGCTCTGTGTCCCAGAGATGAACGTGTTTTGGTCCGACATGTGCAAATCAACCCCAGAACAAAAGCTAAAGACCTTGTGAAGATGATGGCTGAAGCTGGTAAGAAAGTGTCATTATCCACAGTAAAATGGGCTGAAAGGCTACTCAGCAAGAAGGAAGCCATTACTCCTAAAGAAACATAAAAAAGCCAGATTACAGTTTGCAAAAAGACACCAAGATAAAGACCTTAACTTCTGGAGACATGTCCTGTGGTCTGATGAAACTAAAGTGGAGCTGTTTGGCCATAATGACCACCGTTACATTTGGAGGAAAAAGGGGGAAGCTTGTAGACCTGAAAACACCATCCCAACTGTGAAGCATGGAGGTGGCAGCATCATGTTGTGGGGCTGTTTTGCTGCAGCAGGAACTGGAGCTCTTCATAAAATAGACGGCATCATGAAGAAAGAACATTACCTGGAAATATTAAGGCAACATCTCAGGACATCAGCCAGGAAGCTCAAACTTGGGCGCAAATGGGTCTTCCAAATGGACAATGACCCGAAGCAGACTGCCAAAATAGTTAAAAAGTGGCTTGAGGACAACAAAGTCAATGTCTTGGAGTGGCCATCACAAAGCCCTGACCTGAATCCCATCGAAAATTTGTGGGCAGATCTGAAAAGGCGTGTGCGAGCGAGGCGGCCAACAAACCTGACTCAGTTCCACCAGTTCTGTCAGGAGGAACGGGCCAGAATTCCAGCAGAGTACTGTAAGAAGCTTGTGGAAGGATACCCAGAACGTTTGACCCAAGTCATGCAGTTCAAAGGCAACGCCACTAAATACTAAGGAACTGGATGTAAACTTTTGACCTCGAAGAAAGTAATGAAAAATTCTCTAAAATATTCTCTTTCTCATTATTGTGACATTTAGCAAAAGTTAAATAATTTTGGTAATCCTAACGGCCCTGAAACAGGAGAGGTTTAGTCTGATTTAACTTCAGACAGTGAGAAAAAAAGTGTTGTGTCTTTTTGCACGGTGTATGTAAACTTCTGGTTTCAACTGTATACATGGGGTTATAAAACAGCATGTGATTACATTCCTATAGATAAGGTCACATGTTGTGTAACGTGAGTGCATAGGGGTTCAATGCTCTTTGCACCCTATATGAGTATGTTTGCTTTTAATCAATGTGTGTGCTAAACTAGATAAGCCAGTTCCTGTGTTGAAAGAGAGGAACTCGTGGTTTGTGTATGTACTAGTGACCTTTCAACTACAGTTGTCTACATAGACTAACGGAAACTTTTTTACACATAACAGTAACTTAATTTACACACTGACAATGAGTTACTATTTTTCCTAACATCAAATCATGCCTAAAGTCCCAATTGCTTCCCAACGCACTGCATACCCTAATCTTTCTCATGATACCCATTATCTCTCTGTACAACTAAGCTTAGCTAAACCAGTTTTGAAATCACAGCTGACTTCTGGCATTGTCGCTAACATAGGGCTGACATATTACATCCCGCTTCGTATGAAAAAAGAAAGAAAAAATGTATTTGCAGGCCTACCACACAGCTGAGTTTTTAGAACATATCACGTGGTGCAGTGGTTAGCACTGTCACCTCACAGCAAAAAAAAAAGGTTCCGGGTTCGAATCCGGTCCTGGGCCTTTCTGTGCGGAGTTTGCATGTTCTCCCTGTGCTTGCGTGGGTTCTCTCCGGGTTCTCCGGCTTCCTCCCATCATCCAAAAACATGCACTTCAGGTCAGGTTACCTGGCGCCGCGCTAGTGGCAGCCTGCTGCAGCATCTACCCCCTGAGAGCCCCACTGCTGTAGCGAAGAAATTTCCCCTCTGGGATTAATAAAGTGTATCAAATCAAAAAATCTAAATCAAATGAGTGTAAGTTCCTTGTTGGGCTTCTGGTCACCCAGACTCATTTATGATATTTATTTTCCGTGAGCACTAAACACTTTATTTTTTCAAATTGCTACGTCATACAGTGTCCCACACATATTGCTAGATTGTACAAAATCTCATCTACACAATTATAAAAAGATATCTCCACTGACAATATTTTCTGGCGAGGTACATGTAAAAACATATCTTTGATATAAAGACCAGTATAAAAAACTCTTAAGTTTGATCAAATTAAATGATGAAAAATGTTGATAGCTTAGACTGTTCTGAAAATCAAGATATATAATTTATGGTTAGCCAATGTAATAATTAAGTTTTAAGCTTAAAAGTGAATTTAGTGACATTTCCTTGAAAAAAAAGCCAAGGATTCATAGGGTTAACAACCCACGAGACTTCCTACCAGAGATATGAGTGAGACTGCCCTAAGTATTCAAACTCTGCGTCTTACCCCTCGGTGGTTCAGGAGTTCCTCAAAGTTCTCCTTCCACCGCCCAAATATATCCCAAGTCCGCTTTCCGTCACTGAGGCACAGGCTGGATTATCAGAACTTCCCCAAGATTAACCGCAAGTCTTTCTTTGTGGGCTTAATGTGTCATTAAACTGCAGATTTGTTATATTGACAATTTCAATTGTCTTCGTAAGTTGAAAGTGCGTTCCAGTTGTTCCTAATTAGAATAACCCTGCTGATTACCATTAAAATGACATGAGATGGCAGGGCCATGTGTGCACGGAAGTGAAGGTACTGCTGCAGGAAGTGAGCAGTAAAAGAGCTGTCATGCTTAGTAGCGTCAGTTGGCTCCTAGGCAATATTCACAAACGCTCTTAGGATCCTCTCAGAGAGCTCCTAACTTAGCCTAAAACTTCTGGCAAGGAGTTTTAGCTCAGGAGTTATTTAGGAAATTTCTCAGAGCAACTCTGAGCAAGGAAGTGCTCCTAGTGAGGAGGTTGGATATGTTTTAAAAGATGTGATTGGCTGATCAAGAAAATGCACTCTGTGAGAAAAGGCCCAGAATGGACTGTGATATCCAACTGCATCTCAATGTGAAGCTGTGAAAGTGCTGTTACTGTTTGTGAACACACTGCTGATGAAGGTTGCGACAGACTCGAGTCATCGCTGCTGCACTGTCCCAGTTTTACCATTGCCAAATATCTACATGCTCCGTTTACTTTCATTTTTGGCATTATTGCGTTATGGCATTGAGTGGGAGATATGAGCGTGTCTCTAATGAAATCAACTACAAACAACATCGGTGCACGATATAATTTGTCTGCTTTTGAAGAATATTACTCCTACCTTGTTCAACTTCTGCAATTTTCTCCTCTGCTTAAGAAAACCTTAAGCCTCTTAAAAGTCCTAGTCCCTGCCCTAACGGTTTTTCACCTTTAGAGCTCTCTTAAGGGTTAAGAAGTTTTGTGAATGACTATTATCTTTACAAGCACAAAGTCTTAGAAAAATAATTTTCTTAGAATTTCATCACTTGGAGTAACTTTTAGTCCAAGCAATCTTTGTGTATATGGCCCCTGGAAATAAATACACAGTGGGTGCGGAAAGTATTCAGACCCCTTTACATTTTTCACTCTTTGTTTCATTGCAGCCATTTACTAAAATCAAAAAAGTTCATTTTATTTCTCATTAATGTACACTCAGCACCCCATCTTGACAGAAAAAAACAGAAATGTAGAAATTTGTGCAAATTTATTAAAAAAGAAAAACTGAAATATCACATGGTCATAAGTATTCAGACCCTTTGCTCAGTATTGAGTAGAAGCACCCTTTTGAGCTCGTACAGCCATGAGTCTTCTTGGGAATGATGCCACAAGCTTTTCACACCTGGATTTGGGGATCCTCTGCCATTCTTCCTTGCAGATCCTCTCCAGTTCTGTCAGGTTGGATGGTGAACGTTGGTGGACAGCCATTTTCAGGTCTCTCCAGAGATGCTCAATTGGGTTTAGGTCAGGGCTCTGGCTGAGCCAGTCAAGAATGGTCACAGAGTTGTTCCGAAGCCACTCCTTTGTTATTTTAGCTGTGTGCTTAGGGTCATTGTCTTGTTGGAAGGTGAACCTTCGGCCCAGTCTGAGGTCCAGAGCACTCTGGAAGAGGTTTTCTTCCAGGATATCTCTGTACTTGGCTGCATTCATCTTTCCTTCAATTGCAACCGGTCGTCCTGTCCCTGCAGCTGAAAAACACCCCCATAGCATGATGCTGCCACCACCATGTTTCACTGTTGGGATTGTATTGGGCAGGTGATGAGCAGTGCCTGGTTTTCTCCACACATACCGCTTAGAATTAACGCCAACAAGTTCAATCTTGGTCTCATCAGACCAGAGAATCTTATTTCTCATAGTCTGGGAGTCCTTCATGTGTTTTTTGGTTTGATTCTCATTTGCTCTGACATGCACTGTGAGCTGTAAGGTCATATATAGACAGGTGTGTGCCTTTCCTAATCAAGTCCAATCAGTTTAATTAAACACAGCTGGACTCCAATGAAGGCGTAGAACCATCTCAAGGAGGATCAGAAGAAATGGACAGCATGTGAGTTAAATATGAGTGTCACAGCAAAGGGTCTGAATACTTATGACCACGTGATATTTCAGTTTTTCTTTTTTAATAAATTTGCACAAATTTCTACATCTGTTTTTTTCTGTCAAGATGGGGTGCTTAGTGTACATTAATGAGAAATAAAATGAACTTTTTTGATTTTAGCAAATGGCTGCAATGAAACAAAGAGTGAAAAATTTAAAGGGGTCTGAATACTTTCTGTACATGGGATGCTATTGCTGGGATATGCATGGGATGCTATTGCTCTTTCAACGGACGCTTTAGCAGGAGAATGGTGCACAACTGATGATGTAGAAAGAAAGCAACTATTCCTTGAGGCAGTGTCAGAAATTGATCATCCCTACCTTTCTATAGCAGCACCGTCATACACGCACCCAAATCCTATTCAACTGCCCCACGTCTGATCTCAGATGCGATCCGGACAACCATAAGTAAATGGCCCAAATACTGACACAGGCAGCCTCAACACTGGTTACAACCTCTGAAACACTTCAAGAAATGAATACAATCTTAATATAATAGTAAAATACACTGAAACCTGTTTTTTTCATGATCTGTTTCTTTATTGAAATGAATTGTAAATTATAAATATTCTCACTGAAAGTCAAACTAATGTTAAAGCCTTTATTTACAATCAGCAATTCATCACTGTCAAACGTGGACAGCAAGTCTGTTGTCCGGTCCTCAGTGTTAGTGTAGTGTTAAATTCAAACCATATAATTCTTTGAATAGTAATGAAAATAGCCTATTTATTGAAGAATATTATGAATATAAAAAATATCATTGTAAATAAAATATATATCAAACAACTGCAGAACTCAAACTTAGGCTATAACCATTTATTTTTTACAAACGTGTTAGCATCCTTTAGTGTGCGTAGATCTGTTATTACCCAAGAACAAAATCCGAATAAGAAATATTTTCTTTGTAAAACAAGTAAGTGTTGTTGTTTTTTCAAAACAATGGTTGCTAAACATCTCTTGGGATGCATAAGATCTTCTGGGTGGTGAAATGAAGTTACTGAGGGGTAATACCTTTCATACTACACTGAAAAAAAATGATACTTTGGACCAACTTTAAAAAAAAAAAAAAATTCTAATTCTTTACAGCTAAATTTATTACTTTTTCTCGAATTGCATTTTTTATTTGATTTAAACCTAAAATATTAATTTAATATGAATAATTTTTTTTTAATTTTACCCAAGATAAAAATTTACTTTTATACAAAGTAAAAAGATAATTTTTTATCAAGACCGTACACCATTTTTAGCTTTCTTACAACTTGATTTTTTCATTTTAGAAAATCCCAGTATTTAATATTCCATCCAAGTAAAGTTTTTTACTTTAGTATAAACTAGTTAAAATGCTGTAATTTTTCACATGCAAATTTATCAGCTTTCATCAAGTTAAATTTCTTATTCAGTACAAACTAAAATTTATAATTTTGTTACAAGCAAATTTATCAGCTTTTCTCAAGTTAAATGTCTAATTCAATAGAAACTATAAAAGTTACAATTATACCTTAATTAATACATTTTCTTTAGTCACAAGCAAAGACATCACTTAATGTAGTCCAATACAATTATATGTTTTGCTTTTTACAAATAAAATTTCACAACAAACAGTATTTTCTGTGATATGAAAGTAGAATTTTCACTTAAGATAAAACTGAAAACATTTAGCCACTGTCAATGTTTGATCTTGTTTACATAATACAAATACAGACAGGAAAATTCTCTTCAAAAGACCTTCAGGTTTATTGTGATGGCTTTTAAAAAAATGCATCACCTTTGATCAAGTACTCAAAAAAAATAGTTATAAAATAAAAAATACATAAATAAAATTTTCCATTTGAAGCCTGTAAAGCTAGCAGTATGTGTTCTACACGTTAATAATTAAAACAATTAAATAAAAATAAAGTAAATTCTGGTCTTTTTATCTGCATTAAGTTTCTGCAACAACATCCACATAAATGCTAAGATGTAACAAATGTTTATCTCTCAAACATGTAACATGCAATGTAAAAGCCACAACTGCAAAATAGTGTTTCCAAAACTGTTAAAACTTTGCAATATGGTATTTAAACCTTTTGCAACTATTCTGTTATGTTAACCACATACAGTGCATCCGGAAAGTATTCACAGCGCTTCACTTTTTACACATTTTGTTATATCACAGCCTTATTCCAAAGTGGATTCAATTCATTTTTTCCCCTCAAAATTCTACACACAATACCCCATAATGACAACGTGAAATGAATTTTTGAAATTTTTGCAAATCTATTAAAAATCAGAAACGAAAATATAACACGTACACAAGTATTCACAGCCTTTGCTCAATACTTCGTTGAAGCACCTTTGGCAGAAATTACAGCCTCAAGTCTTTTTGAGGATGATGCTATAAGCTTGGCACCTATTCTTGGGCAGTTTCTCCCATTCTTCTTTGCAGGACCTCTCAAGCTCCATCAGGTTGGATGGGGAGCGTTGGTGCACAGCCATTTTCAGATCTCTCCAGAGATGTTCAATCGGGTTCAAGTCTGGGCTCTGCCTGGGCCTCTCAAAGACATTCACAGAGTTGTCCCGAAGACACTCCTTTGTTATCTTGGCAGTGTGCTTCGGGTCGTTGTCCTGTTGGAAGATGAACCTTCGCCCCAGTCTGAGGTCCAGAGCGCTCTGGAGAAGGTTTTCATCAAGGATGTCTCTGTACATTGCTGTATTCATCTTTCCCTCCATCCTGACTAGTCTCCCAGTTCCTGCTGCTGAAAAACATCTCCACAGCATGATGCTGCCACCACCATGCTTCACTGTAGGATGGTATTGGCCAGGTGATGAGCGGTGCCTTGTTTCCTCCAAACATGACGCTTGGCATTCAGGCCAAAGAGTTCAATCTTTGTTTCATCAGACCAGAGAATTTGGTTTCTCCTGGTCTGAGAGTCCTTCAGGTGCCTTTAGTCAAACTCCAGGCGGGCTGTCATGTGCCTTTTACTGAGGAGTGGCTTCAAGGTTCTCCTCTCTTCACAGAGCAACGTTGGAGCTCTGTCAGAGTGACCATCGGGTTCTTGGTCACCTCCCTGACTAAGGCCCTTCTCCCCCTATCGCTCAGTTTGGCCGGGCGGCCGACTCTAGGAAGAGTCCTGGTGGTTCCAAACTTCTTCCATTTACGGATGATGGAGGCCACTGTGCTCATTGGGACCTTCAATGCTGCAGACATTTTTCTGTACCCTTCCCCAGATCTGTGCCTCGATACAATCCTGTCTCGGAGGTCTACAGACAATTCTTTGGACTTCATGGTTTGGTTTGTGCTCTGATATGCACTGTCAACTGTGGGACCTTATATAGACAGTGTGTGTCTTTCCAAATCATGTCCAATCAACTAAATTTACCAGGTGGACTCCAATCAAGTTGTAGAAACATCTCAAGGATGATCAGTGGAAACAGGATGCACCTGAGCTCAATTTTGAGTGTAATGGCAAAGTCTGTGAATACTTATGTACATATGATTTTTTTCATTTTTGATTTTTAATAGATTTGCAAAAATTTCAAAAAAATGTATTTCACGTTGTCATTATGGGGTATTGTGTGTAGAATTTTGAGGGAAAAAAATGAATTTAATCCCCTTTGGAATAAGGCTGTAATATAACACAATGTGGAAAAAGTGAAGCGCTGTGAATACTTTCCGGATGCACTGTAACTGTTAATATGTAAAACTGGTATGTAAATCCCTATTATGAAATATGTAATATAGCCATTAAGTGTATGAATATTATTAAAACTTGGCTGTCCTTACATAAAAGTTACGACAAGAAATGTCACATTATATTGAACCATTATAAACGTGAGATCAATGGATCAAAACAAGAACTGGAAAAATACAGTTCAATTGCTGTGGGACAATCTATGAGCAAAGGTTAGTCTTTTGTGAACAATTCAGTTCAACAAGAAATAGTACCACTACTGGTACAACTGAGCTGCAGGTCATTGTCAATTAAGCATTATTCACAGTGCTAATATAATACCTAAATATTGGTACCACAGACAGATTTCTGTTCAGAAAAAAAATCTAAACATAAGCCAATTTAGAGGTGACATCTGTTTCCATCTTTCATATACATTTAACAACTGCCTGTTCCATTAACCAGTAAGATATTTGAATCCAAGTTATAAAAACAGAACAAAGAACATGCTGTATCCAAATGTCTTTTGTGGGTTATTCTAATGTTCAGAGCTTGACACTCAGACTGTACACTCTGCGTGTCATCTTTTTGGGTTCTATCTCCATAAATATTTTCTGCAGTGCATCAAAAGTGTACTTTAGCTCACTTGGATAGCTCAAGTTTAGAGCATAGGTGAGACCAAATAACATGGCACATGCATGTGCAACCGATGGCAACTGATTAAGGACTTCCACACCTTCAATAACGATGACCCCGAACAAACAAGCTTTACCATACGACCACAATTTTTTCCTTCAGTGACATTACAAATTTAACTACCAAACAAAATTCACTTTGCACTTGTGAAATTGAGGCAACTACAGCCTTGCAGTTTGCATGAGCAAGCAATGCTAATAGCGTGCTTTAGCTAGCATTTGAATGGACATGAGCAAACCACAAAGATAGTCTGCAAAGTATTTCTCCATGCTGCCACTAACCATACATGTTAACAGAAAACACACATTTATCTTTAAAAAAAAAAAAAAAAAAAAAAAAATTCGAACTGTTACCTTTTTTTAAAGGAGTTTTTTTAGTCCTGCAGAAGGTGCTCAGCTTCCTGAAGCCTGGTAATGGCAGCCGGTAAAACTTGAGAAGGATGATTTGGTGACGTCATGTGGTCACGTGACATGAAAACCTCCAGTTTAAAGTAAAAATACCCTTTAGGTAAAAGTATTGCTGTTCATTTACTCTAGGGGGCGTATGCTTTAGTTTTAGGCAAACTGAAAAACCCTGGTGTAAACCGAAAATCACAATTTTCACTTGGACTAAGGTACAAATCCACTTTAAGTCATGACATCGACGTTTGACTTTTTTCAGTGTACCTTTGCATATATTCTAATGCAAATTAATGTGCCAAACTCCTGCAAATAAGATGAAATATAGCAGGCATTTCTGGTGTCTGGTAGCCTTTGATGCTCCAACACTTGATTGCTTTGAAATGTTTCTTTATAACAAATCAAGAATTCCTGGCTGACTTAAGTTCAAATGACATTACATTTTATTAGCACAATACCATTCAGTTGGCTAAAGATATTCCAGATCAGCCTCCCATGGGATTCTGTAATAATAATTGCCTTCAAGATCAGGAGGATGCAGTTTCATTGTCATGTGTTTAAAAGCATCTTCCCTGTCGTTGAGCAAGGTACTGATTCTCTCGAAGCTCCCACAACTGTTGTGTTCTGTTATGCATTCTAACCTTTGTAAAGTGTAAAGTGAGACCAATTAAAAAATAACACCAGGTTATTCTATTCAACCCCACAGACACATTGATCAGCCCCAGTGGAAATATCCTAATTCCTGGGATCAGAGAGGCCGTGGCTCCCCTTTCTGATGAGGAATGGAAAATGTACCAGGATATCCACTTTGACATGGACAATTACAAGGATAAGATTGGTGTCAACCAGCTCATGTACAGCAACAAGGTAGCAAGATTGTAATCTTGAAGGGGAGGGGGGTGACACAAAATATTCTAGAAACAAGTGCAAACAACAGCAGAACTTGTCATTGTATCCCTGTCCCGCAGGTGGACTTGTTGGCTCACAGGTGGCGCTACCCCACTGTCTCCATCCATGGCATTGAGGGAGCCTTCTCTGACCCTGGCACTAAAACTGTCATCCCTGCTAAGGTTACTGCTAAGTTCTCAATTAGACAGGTTCCCAACATGGACCCCGCTATGGTCAAGAAACAGGTAAAATATATAATTAGCCCTTGTGTGTGTGTTCTTTTCTATTCCAGTTACTTTTTAAACATCCCCATGCTATTATCTTGTTTTATGCTTTAGGTAGCAGACTACCTCCACTCTGTATTTGCCAAGAGGAAGAGTCCCAACAAGCTGAAAGTTACTATGGTGATTGGAGCCAAGCCTTGGCTGGCTGACACTCAGCATCCTCTCTATGAGGCTGGAAAGGCTGCTGTCAAGAGAGGTACAGGACAATCCCATCACCTCACATTAAACATATCACTCCATCAAAATTCTTTATGTTAGTCATACTGCAAAGGTTAAACAAACTGTAAGAAACTATAATTGGCACGGTCATTGGCATGGAAATGACCTAGAGAAGGATTTTCAGGTCCAAAAGAGGACAAGGTCTCATTGGGGGAAGTAAGGGAACTGCAGGTTTCTTGTTGTGGTTAGCAGAAGGTGACTATAGCTAAGGGCCTTAAAATACATAGAATAGGAGAGAACCTGCTTTATCAGAAGATATGCAAGGGGGTTGCATTGACCAGTACTTCCTGAGAAGTCAATCAAGTTCGTCGACTTCTAGCGTCAGGTACAATGGCACAGTTCGGAGGATATCAGTCATACCTGTTATAGAGGATAGTGGTGCAAGCACTGAAGATGGGATGTAAATGAAGGCCAACAGTTGGCCACCTTTTCCAGACTGTCCAGTTTGCAGCCAATGATGGAGCCGGCCTTCTTAACCAGTTTGTTAAGTCTGTTGGTGTCGCCGCCTCCAATGCTGCTCCCCCAGCAGACCCCAGCGAAGTACAAAGCACTGGCCACAACAGACTGGTAGAACATCTCCAACATCTCGCTGCACACATTGAAGGATCGAAGTTTCCTCAAGAAAAAGAGTCGATTCATCCCCTTCTTGTAGACAGCGCTGATGTTGGTCTTTTGTTGATGGAGACACCCAGGAGCTTATACTCCTCCACCATGTCCACATCCTCACCCAGAACTCTCAGCGGTTGTGGAGCAATCGTCTTCCTTCTGAATTTGACTACTATCTCTCTGGTTTTGGCCACATTCAGAAGCAGCTGATTTCTACCAGCCCACTGCACAAAGTCATCCACTACTGCCCTGTACTCCTCCTCTTGTTCATCCCTTATACACCCGACCACTGCAGAGTCATCAGAGAACTTCTGCAACAATCATACAAAATTCCATGAAATCCTGGAGGGACTGCCTAGGGCTGTGCGATATGGCCTAAAATAATATTGCTATATTGCATTTGCATTTTTATCCTCTGTAGGGGACATGAATTTGAGACTTCTAAATCCAACAATATTTATGTCATCTAATTGATTCCAACTGTACTGTCTAGAGGACATCCTTTGACGCAATAGTTGTCGAGGTTTGGCAAACAGGGCACATGGACTTTCTTTTTGAAATGGCAGTTATCGCAACTTCCAAATTTTTTTGCAACAATGGAAATGGATGAACATGATGGATGAACTTCAATTTAGTAAGATTTCAGAAGTGTACAGTAATTTTAACCCTTTTAAAATAAAACTTTTATTCAATGTTCTTTTGTAGTGGACAGCCGGACTTACTAACTGTCATTTTTGAACAATTTCCATACTTCAGGAAGCAGAGGGCTAAGTGAGGTAGAGAGGATTTTACTCAGAATTGAGGACGGAGTCATTCTTCGAGCTGTCAGGAGATGAGGTGGAGGAGGGCCAAACACAGTCGTAGAGCAAGAAGGTGAAAGTCCACAAGAGGACACATCAGTTGTAGAGGAGACTCAGCAGGGATCCGGATGTACTGAGTGGCGAAAACAAGGGTCCAATATAAAATGTTATTTTTAAAATTATGTTTTAGAGTTCAGATGTGTCTCCTTCATCTAACTCTTCTTATGTTCATTAAATGAAAAGAAATTTGAACATGCACGCAAAACGGGGGAAATCACAACCCAGTTAAATTTAACAAAATAGTATTTATTCAAACCAGCAGGGCAATTGCCCTGGAGGGATATCAACAGCAATACTACTTATTGGTACCAAAAGTTATTGATATTCTTATCGAACCTACTCTACAGAATTTGGTACAAAAAAATTAAATAAAGACATAACATAAAAACGTGACAAGATTCAACTATTTTTATCAATCCTTTTTAAATTCTGCCTATTGATTCAATACTTCATGTGAATGGCATCCCATTTTGTTCTTTTGGGTTTTTTAAGAGAAAAAAACACCACATCATGTACTGTATATGCAGTACATTAACATTCTTGATTAGCAAACTGCATCAGCATTATTTTAAACAGGACTTCTTTGACAGTACTTTTACTGTGTGGTAGTTTACATGCAGCCCCCACATCACTAATGCTCTAGCCCTGCTCTGTGTGAAATGAAACTGACCTGAGTTTCTGACTGACAGCTCAGATGACACTGACCATTTCAGACTGAATTCATGAACACACCCATAACAGTCAGCTGGTTAATGGTTAGTTTAAATTGTTAACCCATGTTCTTATTTAGGTGACTGTGTGTGTGGCTGCAGGCTGCTTTCATACTGGAGCACTGACACATGAACTTCAAGCTTGTCTGCCACTCTCAGCAGGCAGGTCTCTGTGTGAGTGGCTGTTGCACACTGGTGCAGCAGCGGACCGACAGCTGTCCCCTCGCTCTGTCAGAGGATCCGACACAGACTTTGCACCGTCCTCTTGGACAGATTAAAAAAATAGTTTAAAAATGAGAAAATGAGTCACCAGATATACCTGGGCGGCCATCAATTTACCTGCACGAGCCATCCAAATTAAGTACATGTATGTGAAACACTGGTGTGTGTGAGAGGGACAGAGGCACACAACTGGATGGTAAAGTCAAGGCGTATCTCATACTGGTGGCAGCTTAATTTGTACTCGATGTTCGCCATATAGTCATTTAATACAGTCCACATAGGATAAGCCGCGATACATCCAGTATATTCGATATATTGCCCACCCCTACGACTGCCTATCAAACCACTGTATCTGATTGCTTCATAATAACAGCTTGCATTCTTAAGTTTTAGTAAATATATGTGTATCCAACTAGGATTACTGAGATGTATCATATTTCATGAATCTCCTATGATTTTTCACTATTGAACTTTACCACCATCTACTGGATTTGAAGATACTGTATATGGCATTTAGTAGGCCAAATGCCATAACTCACAATGTTAATGAAAGTGAAAAAGAACGTGATCAACAAAATATCCAGATCTTACAGCTATCGTTTATACATGCACTTGGGTTGAATCTTTTGTTTTGAGAGTATTTAATGCACCGTTGCCAAATAAAAAAATGCTAAGAAGACTTAATATTTGTAGTTAAGTATTTGAATGATGGCATTTAGTTGATCCCAAAAATACAGCATCCTGTTTAGGATATATAGATATAGAGTAGCTTTGCATAAACTAAGTCTTCCTCATTATCAGCAATTAAATGTGGTGTCCCACATGGATGAATGGCAAGGCTTTTACCATTCACATGCTGCACGGATAATTAGGGGCTGAGCATCATGCGAAAGCCCTATTGTTTTTCGTAAAAATGTTCTTCTTCTTCTTACGTAAAGTGATTTGCTTTTTTGGAGGCTTTATCATATTCAAAAACTCATGAAAGTGGATACACATATGTCTCCCAGTGAAAAATTTCGTATTCTAGTGGAGTCGTGAGTGGGCGTGGCCAATTGGCTCGAGAGCGCCCCCTAAAGAGATGCCCCGGCGGCCACATTTACCTAAATTCACGAAATCCGGTGGACACGTGTATCACACCTAGACGCACAAAAAAGTTACATTGCACCATTATGTCAACTCGACAGGAAGTCCACCATTTTGAATTTAGTCGCCATTTTGGGCGATTCTGACACGTTATACTTTGTCGAACTTGTCCTAGGGATTTTGTCGCACCGACTTGAATTTAGGTTCTGTGGATAGATAACATGTTTGGGATTAAATCTTCTTAAAATAATTCGTTTTCGTCGATATGTGTGCCTGTAAGAGGCGGCCATTTTGAGCGTCTCACCATTAAACTACGAGTTGCTTTAAATCTTATGTACATGGACCGACCTTCTCCAAACATCACAGGTATGATAACAGCCCCGCCCTGAAGACCCCTGTGTGGTAATATTCGCTCATAGTCATAGCGTCCCCTGTTGGCCACTGGAAATTACACTTATCATACTTTCACATTCTACGTCGAGCTGGTTGATCACATGAACGTAAAGTCGGGTCACAATAACCTAAACATGTAGTTTTGATACATTCGTTCAACTTTGTCAATGGGCGTCGCCGTGATGATGCGGCAAAGTTTGATGTCGCCGTGACACAGGAAGTTGACGTTTAAGGTCAACGGATGCTTGAAACCTCACGAAACGTGTCACATACATCCGGCGTGGTGAGACGATAGGCCCGTACATCACTGCTTGCAGTTTTAATTCTTATTACTATTTGTGAAGCATGTCTATTACTATCACTAGTAGTAAGGCCTCTACTGGATAATGTACAAATTAGCACGAGGTAAGAGTTTAATTTAATGGTGTTTGTACCATAACTGTTGTTTAAACATTTCAAAGTAAAGAAGGTTGTTTTCTTACAAGCAACAAAAGCAATTGATTATTTTTGAGGTTTCCCCAGAATCTGACTTTGAATTTCAAGTTTTGTATTTGTAGTTTTATTGTATTATATTTTAAAAGTTCTTTTGACTACCCTGTTTACAGTTTAGCTACATGCCTGAACTGTATGGTGCTCTGTTGCTGCTTGAAAAGTATTTTCGCACATACACACTGGCATGCTTTTGGTAATATTTCTTATGTGACATAATAGGTGCCTTTAATGTTCATTTAATGTCCGTAATTCTTCAGTTTTCGACATGGATCCTGATCTGATTCGTGAGGGTGGGACCATCCCCATTGCCAAAACCTTCGAGGATGTGACGGGCAAAAGCATCATCATGATGCCCATTGGAGGCTTTGATGATGGTCTGCACTCCCAAAACGAGAAAATGAGCAGGTTTGACTCCACTGGCTTTACAATGTATTCTTTGCACTGTCTTTGTATACTATTTCACTGAAAGTTTTAAGTAAAGTTATTATTTCTTTCTGCTGATTGTTGAGAATAACACAAGATATGAGGGAAAAGTTGGGATTTGATCAGGAAGAAGGAAGCTCATGTGTCCTATCTTCCTTTATACAACATCCACAACCTTGAACTGAAAAAAACATATAGGACTATAAGGTAATGGGGTTTAAGTTTAAACATGCAACAACATTAACAATGCCACAAAAACCCCACAGAATATTGGCTATGATTTTAGCAGAAAGAGGAGTAATATTGAAACAAAAAAACAGACAAGAGTAGACACATTTAAGAAGTTTAGGTTTAGTTTGTTTTTATATAACATAGATCCATAATATAACTTACAGCACCACAAAAAGAAATGGACAGTGTCAGGAGGAAGAACACAATAAAAGGCTGAAAACCTTAACAGCAGAAATTAAGATATTGTAAGGAGGTAAGGAATATTCGGCAAAGAGATGAGATCAACTCTATTATAGTACAGATCCTGGGTTCCACTGTGCAGCTACAGGGTTGGCTGTTTATTAGAGAAAATGCTGCTTAATTTCAACACGCAAATACACACAAACCAGAGGTAATTACATTAATGCCCAACTCATGTCACTTATGGTGCCTAATATGAACATTCGAACAAACTCTGGGCATTCTGGGAAAAACTGTTACTATCCCGACACAATGTTGATTCTAGAGAGCTTTGTAAGTATGGCAGCAGCTAAGTGAAACAGACATCAGATTTTTCAATGTTTTGGGCACTTTTAAGAATGTGTCCATATGTTATGTTTGAATAATGATGTGTTCTGATTAATTGTGTTTAAGTTGCAAAGCGGACTTACATGTTGCCCCTTACTTGGTTTTGTTTCTGTCCAGTTCAGACAACAGCTTTTCCCTCCATTCTTTTCTTCTTCTCCCAGGTACAACTATATTGAGGGAACCAAGTTATTCATTGCCTACCTGAATGAAGTGTCCCAGATTAAGAAGACTAGTGTGTGATGTTTTATGGGATGATTTCATTACCTCTTCAACAACCATTCCAGCTTCAGCAAAGTGTGATTTAATTCAGTGTGCCATTATCTGTATTTCATGAATTGCTGTTTCTTTTGGTGAACAGCTGTATCTATCTCGCTATCTCTCTATCTCTCTATCTCTCTATCTATTGTATGATTTTTCCATTGTGATTGGATCAAATAACACATGCTACGATTTCTGACTGATTAATCTGGAGTCATCTCATGATGCTGTTTTCACATTTATATGTGGCATATTTTTATACTCCATATAAGGTCAGGCAGTACTGTGTCAATCTGTGTGCGTGTCTTGTAGTAAAAGTTACACATTATAATAGTGTGCGTTGTTGTTTTTCCTTTTGATTTTGTAAGAAAGTCTCCTAATTAATGAGTTTTAATGATGACAAAAACACAGGTGTTGTTCCTATAATAAATTTATTCACCACTCAAACATGCAAACATTCAATTTATATATACACATAGCATTTATATATATATATATATATATATATATATATTTATATATATAAGTATGAGTATATATAAGGCTGGAGCACTGAGAGAAACTGCAGACCCCCAGCCGACAAACAGATTAAAACATTTCATTTCTGTTTACACTGGTTTCAATGGGGGTTTCAAACTGATTTTGAACTTTTCAAGTGATCGCATCTGCATACAACTATATAATATACTGCTCATAAATGTTAAATGCAATGGTAGTGGTGTAAAGTATTTTTTTAAGCAACATTTCTGAAGATGAAAAAAATCATATCCTGTTTGATCTCATCCCACTGACTATCATTTTTTCTTAAAAAAAAGAAAATAAACTTGTTAGCAGTAAACAATAGAAGAAAGAAAAAAACATTCCAATGCTCTTAGACAAGAACAAACTTTTGTGCATAAATATAGCACACTAAAAAATAATATTTTCAACAGCTTTGGACACACTAAAACTAATATAGAGATGCAATATTCATTTATTGAAAGCACACACATACTCTGTTATATTTTAATCTATAGCACCGTTGAGAGACAATACTGTTATGTTGCTGATGTATCACGTTTTCCAGAAGGAAGTAGTAGGAAGGAACCCTGGTGTTGTGAAGGAGCCGTATCTGAAACTTCAGCGGCCTGATTCACAACACCAGCTGATCCTCCCCACCCAACAAAACACACTCACCACAGTATTGGTGTACAGTACAGAGACAATGTGAAGGAAGTGCTTATTCTGTGACTCAGTTAGAGAAACAAGCCACTGTCAAGCCACCAGATAGTGTTGATGTTATTTTGATGTTCTCAGAAGGTGGCACACAGTAGGCCTAGCTCCACCAGACTACTGCTCACAGCTTCAGTTTTCTGCTGTGATTATAGTTGTATCGAGCGACAGCTCAGCCAATCTGAAGGGCAACCAATTAGCGGCTAGTTAACCAGTGGTTAACTGGGGTTTGTTCCGCCCCTCCTTCACTGTGACTGAACTGCTGGGTTTAAAGTGACAGTGAGGAGCCCAGCGTTTTTCCCAAAGTTAAACATTTTGTAACTCTTCGTGACTGGAAAAAATACCAAACAATCAGGTCTCAGCACCAAATTATGGCTCAGTTGCTGGCATTTGAAAAAAAAAAAAAAAAAAAAACACTTCCATAAAACACAATTTAAAAAATATGATCTGTATAGGAAAAATGCTTTGGTGGACACCAGCTCTAGGTAGTTGCAGTGGTGCCAGGGTGTAGGCCCGTTTCGGTGCATGCTGATTGGTTCAAATTAACCCGGGGTCTATGCCAAGTAGGGTGGAAGGCTAGTGAAGCCAAAGGGAAAAAAGGTGTCAACCTGTTGTCCAAAGAAGCCTGTGTGTAACAAGTTTGTCAAGTGTAACTTGTAGGACTCATAACTCGCCGGGTGGGGCCACTCGCGGAGTTTGCGCCTGCGCAGTGGCTATGTAGTACAGGTGGCATGAACTGGTTGTGAACCCGGGAGAGGAAAAAGCTGAGTCGGCAGTCTTGAGTCAGGTGACCGGGTGGAAAAATCCCAAGGCTGGTCGTAACGGATTGTATCTCTGCTGGCTCGGCAGGTGAGGAAGGGCCCCAAGGGGTCGTAATGAATCGTATGTCTGCTGGCTCAGCAGGAAAACGACCAGACATGGGCACATCACCTGCGTACGTTGAACGAAGGGGGCCGTGTTTTCGTGCCAGCGAAAATACAGATCAAGGGCAAGGGAGGTGCCCAGAAAAAATATAAAAGCCTATGTATTTCAGAGTTAGGGAATTAGTTTGTTCGTTAGTTTTTGTTTTGTCTGTCCCGGGGGCCCGTGTCGTTTTAATGATGTTTTTTGCTCAATAAAATGCTTCATATCTGACTTTGAAGACTTCGCTGCCTTGTTTCAGCCTTGTCTAAAGTTTTTCGAGGAATGTTTTGACGACGTGTTTGGCAAGCCACCCCAAGCCTTCTTCCCGACCTAAGGCAGTAAAACTTATCTACGACAATAGCCAGAGCCAAATTCCCAGTGTGAATATTTGGGTCTGGGTACGCCAGGCTACACAGTTGAGTAGTGTTGCAACAGTAGTCAGTCTTTCACCTTATGATAACCATCTCAGAAAATATCATGGTATACAGTATTTTTCAATAAATATCTTCATTTACAATGACACTTAAAGGAATGAAAAAAGAAGGGTTTATTTTAGTGAACAAACAACTTTTATGGTTTCACTTTTATTTTAAATTTAAAACTTTATAAAATTAAAGTATGTGTAAAAAGTCTTCCCTTAACTATAAATAAAATACATTCATGTAAAAGCAAGACTTTACAATTTAGGTAGGCTTTCTTTTTTTATCCAACTGAAAATAATGATTATTTTCATTATAGATTAGTGTGCTGACTCTCAATAATTACTTGATTGTTTGGTTTGTAAAAAGTAGGAAAATAGTGAGAAATGCAGCACAGCCAAACTGATCCGGTCGACACCTCACACACACAAACACAGTTACGTCAGTACAGAGTTGGGAGAGTCTGTGTGTTTGCTTCCTATGGGATGAGATTAGGATCCATGTGTGTCTGTTTGTAAATCAGAATTTTCCGAACAAACAAAGGATGTAGATGTAGCAACGAGCAGGGATGCAAAAGATTATTTTGATAGCCCATTTTATGATTGATGTTTAAACACTCACGTGTTTTAGTTATGAATTACTGTTATAAACAAGATACATACTTGTATGCATGGATGCAGATGCATGGAGGGATGAGTTCGCAAAGGTGGGAGAACCTATTTGATGTGTCTGTTGGCAGAAACTTTGCATCCACATTTCTTGTAAACTGGACAAACGGTTATTTTTGGGATCACCAAAGTAATCCCACATCTGTGATGGACTGGCGACCTGTCCAGGGTGTACCCTGCCTTGCACAAAGTGCGCTGGGGTAGGCTCCAGACCCCCCGTGACCCTGTTCAGGATAAAGCGGGTATAGATAATGGATCAATGGATCCCACATTGCTGATTGGATTACATTTTCAGGGGATGGAAATTTGATATAATCAGTCTCACTTCTGTGCTATTTTGTCTGCTGCAAGTTCATGTGGTGTCAGTTACAAAGTCTGTCAGAAAGTGGAGAAGGGGATGTGCAACAAACATGTGAGATTCTCAGTCTGGTTGCATTTTTCTTCTTTTTTTTTTGCAGTATTGATAATGAGCGATTTTACATGTATGATATGACCATTCATTTTCATACTTTAGTCGTAAAGTATATTGGTATATTGGAGCAAGCCATAGACCCAACTAATATAAAACCTATATTTAAACAATTTAGACAGGGACCACAGATCTGCCTTAATGGCATTAAAAGTAATGGACTGAGAACTTTTCCTCTGCAGTATAGCATTAGTACTGGAGGCGGCTAACAGTAAGAAGCACTCTGACACCACAACAGTATCCATTTGTTCAATGTTTCCTATATTGCCTGTGCATGTAGGTTAAAAGCTTTCTCATGAGCCTTTCACAATAATGAGTATTATGGGCAGCACCCAGTTAGTCTCAAGATAACTGAAGAAACTTTGTTTGTGTTACAAGTCTGCAAGATGTAGTTTATTATTGGTCTAGTATGTGATAGACTGATGCAATCCTAAGGAAAGTAAATGGCAATGTGCTCTTCCTGCTTTATATTATTACAAATTTACCAAATAATTTTTTTATATATATCTTTCAAACATTTTCAAAGGTAATAGTTTAGTGGATTGTGACGGTTGTAAACACAGAGAAACAGACGAGTTCAGGTTCATCCAGCTGATCAGCTAGTTACCCCATTTTAGCTAGCTTCCAGTCTCACACAGGTCGGTACAGAGAAACATGATGAACATGTCCTAAATGTTTGGTCCAACCCTCTCTCTTTTACATTTTTGTAGAGCATAACTTGGAATTATGCACAATCTAGTATTATGCATAGTTCTAAAGTTTGTTTGACTGATTCACATCCATCACAGTTGTTAAATTATGTACTGTAACATCCAACCATTTCTACTGCAAAGATAAGAGTATGTTATCACACTAACATCTTAACACATTTCAGATCAAGGGATTGCAAAGATTGTTGCTGTGTATCTTGTGGTTTTTCATGATAAGCAATGTTTCACCTGGCATGAATTGTATGTGATGAATGAATAAATGTGTGAGAGAGAATCACAGGAGTGTTTTGTCAGGCCACATTTGTCGTAAAAGAAATTAACACAATAAAACCAGTTCCAGTAATCAGAATGTGATTTAATCATAAAAGATAGGCATAAAAAAAACAGCCGTAGCAACAAGAACAAAAGATAGTAATGAAAAAGGGGTGGTTTGGCCCAAGCTGACAAAAAATAGCCCCAATATCGAGGGAAGGGATCTTCAGAGTAAAAGCCCTGCAAGATTCCTCACTGTCCACTCCCTGTACCGGAAGCTGAATAGGTACCCCATCATTTTTTTTTGTGCTCCTTATGAAAATGCTTTCCTGTTCACCTAAAGTCATGTGTCTTTGGAGAAACAACATTTTAACTGAGCTGATCTTTCCCTTAGTTAATCACCTTTTTCAGTGCTACCAAATGCAAGATACTCCAAGGAGTATTATTTTTTCTTTTCACATTAGAGGTGGAATGAGAGAAAGACAGAGGGAGAGAAAAGAGAACTTCACACATATCAAGACCTAATTGTTGTGCCCACGGATTGAAAGACAGAGGGAAAGACACTTGAATTTATTGTTAAGCCAGCTGAAACAGCCCTCCTCTTGAAATGATTGCGGGATCACTATATTTCTGCAAGTTTTGTACATAATGTCTTTAGGCAGCTGTATATATAAAATATGATTCAATATGATGTTCTTCAAGGCTTAATATTACCGTAGGTCTGCAGTGTCACCAAAACTAAAGTGAATTATAAATACATACCTGCAAAATACCAGTGACCACCTTCTCCTGAGATTTCAGCTCTGTATGATTCTTCTGGACCTAAGAGGAGTGAGATGCCTGACAAACTAAAACACACAAAACTGAGTACATATAGTGATTTCATGATCATGATTCTGTAAGTACAACTTGTTTATGTCTGTAAAATTTTGCCAAAAGTCAGTTTTTTAAAGATTACTTTAAAATAGTGATAGTTGTAACTTTTTACACATCCTGGGTGGCATTTATAAATTTTGTACCATACAAATAGAGATAAATTTGAATTAAGAACTTGTCATAGTTTGTTTTTCTTGTGACAGCGTTCACGTTGACAATCTATAAATTACTTAATAAATAAAAAGCTTACCATAAATAAGAAATAAAGAAATCAAATTCTAAATGAGCACATATTTTTGAGAAATCAATACAATTTCTCCGTTTCAACATTTGATATGTTGTCTTTGATATTAATTCAATTAAATATGGCTTTACATGATTTGCAAGTCATTGCATTCTATTTTTATTTACATTTTACAGAGCATCCCAACTCTTTTGGAAGCAGGGTTGTATAACAGTCATTAAATCCTAAACCGAAGGTCAACCTTTTGTTATGCAAACCCCAGCCTACAATTTTCAAGTACAGTAAACTACCATTTACTTTTAACATATACAGTGCATCCTGAAAGTATTCACAGCGCTTCACTTTTTACACATTTTGTTATGTTACAGCCTTATTCCAAAATGGATTAAATTCATTTTTTTCCTCAAAATTCTACACACAATATCCCATAATGACAAAGTGAAAATAGTTTGTTTAAAATTTTTGCAAATCTATTAAAAATAAAGAATGAAAATATAACACGTACATAAGTATTCACAGCCTTTGCTCAATACTTTGTTGAAGCACCTTTGGCAGAAATTACAGCCTCAAGTCTTTTTGAGTATGATGCTATAAGCTTGGCACCTATTCTTGGGCAGTTTCTCCCATTCTTCTTTGCAGGACCTCTCAAGCTCCATCAGGTTGGATGGGGAGCGTCGGTGCTCAGACATCTTCAGATCTCTCCAGAGATGTTCAATCGGGTTCAAGTCTGGGCTCTGCCTGGGCCTCTCAAAGACATTCACAGAGTTGTCCCGAAGACACTCCTTTGTTATCTTGGCTGTGTGTTTCGGGTCGTTGTCCTGTTGGAAGATGAACCTTCACCCCAGTCTGAGGTCCAGAGCACTCTGGAGAAGGTTTTCATCAAGGATGTCTCTGTACATTGCTGCATTCATCTTTCCCTCCATCCTGACTAGTCTCCCAGATCCTGCCGCTGAAAAACATCCCCACAGCATGATGCTGCCACCACCATGCTTCACCGTAGAGATGGTATTGGCCAGGTGATGAGCGCTGCCTGGTTTCCTCCAGACATGACGCTTGGCATTCAGGCCAAAGAGTTCAATCTTTGTTTCATCAGACCAGAGAATTTAGTTTCTCATGGTCTAACAGTCCTTCAGGTGCCTTTTGTCAAACTCCAGGTGGGCTGTCATGTGTCTTTTACTGAGGAGTGTCTTCCGTCTGGCCACTTTACCATACAGGCCTGCTTGGTGGAGTGCTGCAGAGATGGTTGTCCTTCTGGAAGGTTCTCCTCTCTTCACAGAGCAATGTTGGTGCTCTGTCAGAGTGACCATCGGGTTCTTGGTCACCTCCCTGACTAAGGTCCTTCTCCCCCGATCGCTCAGTTTGGCCGGGCGGCCGACTCTAGGAAGAGTCCTGGTGGTTCCAAACTTCTTCCATTTACAGATGATGGAGGCCACTGTGCTCATTGGGACCTTCACTGCTGCAGACATTTTTCTGTACCCTTCCCCAGATCTGTGCCTCGATATAATCCTGTCTCGGAGGTCTACAGACAATTCTTTGGACTTCATGGCTTGGCTTGTGCTCTGATATGCACTGTCAACTGTGGGACCTTATATAGACGGTGTGTGTCTTTCCAAATCATGTCCAATCAACTGAATTTACCAGGTGGACTCCAATCAAGTTGTAGAAACATCTCAAGGATGATCAGTGGAAACAGGATGCACCTGAGCTAAATTTTGAGTGTAATGGCAAAGGCTGTGAATACTTATGTACATGTGGTTTTTTTTCATTTTTGATTTTTAATAGATTTGCAAAAATTTCAAAAAAATGTATTTCACGTCATTATGGGGTATTGTGTGTAGAATTTTGAGGGAAAAAAATGAATTTAATCCACTTTGGAATAAGGCTGTGATATAACAAAATGTGGAAAAAGTGAAGCGCTGTGAATACTTTCCGGATGCACTGTAATTAAATGGCACAACATCCCTAGTACAGCTATGCTGGCAAATGTTAGTTTGCGTGTCAGGAAACTAACATGAACAAAAAAATACCTGACTTTTACTGCATCAAACCAGGCACATTTCAACATACACGGATAATATAAATAACATAACAACTTTGGTATGCGTTCAATATGCATTACCTTTGCATGAAAATAGTTTCAAAATAAGATGTTATCATCAGAAAGATTCAGTGAACTCCTCAAAACAGTCTTACCTCACCGCTATCCACTATAACAACCTTTGTTCCACTGAAACACCTTTAAGTGGTTCTTCAGTGTAATTTGGTAAAGCACCAAATATGTCTCATCATGTTATGCCCCCATCTTGCAGTCTGCAGACAGACTCTTCTCCTCTGACTGGATGGCAGGCAGCAGAAAACATACAGTACAAACTGTCTCCATTGGAGAGCAGCTTGCACACTCCATCTTTCATCTTTGCACCCACATTTTGAGATTACACCATTTTTGAACCTGCAGAAAATAAAACACAAATAGAAAAATCAATTTAAAGTGGGAACAATGACTTTCAAAGTAAATGTGGTGTTTGTAAATTAAAAGTTTAAAAATGACAAGATTTGACCCAAAGGGAATCTTAAAAATTATAATAAACTCTATATTATAAACACAGGAAGTGATTATCTTTAGCAAATCACTAACCAATATCAGTGACTGCACATTGAAATACATGGCAAGGTCCTCAGTTGTAACAGTGCTGTTTTTGGATGTCCATTTAGAAGTGCTTAGGGAATTTAAGACACAGTAATATACAGTATGTATATGGCCAAGATCTCAGATACCACTGTGCTGATTCCAGCAGGGTTGAGGTAACGCGCCATAGGGATGAATTCAGTCAATGTATATGTGTTATCAATTGAATGAATGAGACAAGAGGAGCCCAGTGTAGGCTGGAGTGATAAAACAAAATAATGATGGAGGAGCATGAAGAGAAGCGAAATGAGTAAAGGTACTCAGATGAATCTTTTATCCTACATTAGAAAAGACATGTGGGTAGATTCCATTAAAAAGTAATGTTCATTGCTTCACATATAAATATATTAGGCAAAAGATAACATGTTTCAAGACAGAAATTAAGACTAACATCAGAAAATAAAAATTAAATGAAGAAATAAAGAAAAAACAAATGAAGAAATAAAATTTAAGAAATAGTTAAAAAAAAATAAGAAAATAAAGTTACAGAGCTGTGTAAGGAGTGACCATTTATCTGATTTTTAAAAAAGGCAAAGGAAACCTTTAGTCTTGGTCAGATTGTTGTAGCAGATCTCTGTGCGTTTGCAGCATAATATAACTTCCCCATGTTAAGATGTGCCTCTGGAGACAGAAAGCAGACCTGTCCCGTGGATGGTTCATCACTTAAAAGTTGGTCAGAAAACCATTCAGTGTTTTATTAACTACTATAAAGCATTATAATGAGATTAGTTGTTTGATAGGTAGGGTACTTACAAAATCATATCTGAAATTTTTGTTCAAAAGGGAATGTTACAAGTTATTACAATTTCTGAAAAGAAGAGAAAGGGGGAGAAGGAAAGAGAAGACTTTATTAGTCCCATATCAGAAATTGTTGTCTTTGTAGCAGGTTATGGAAGAAAAGTGCAGGTAGAAAAGATAGATATAAGAAATGTAGAGTGTGCAGGTACAGTGGAAATAGTCGAATGATAAAGAGGGAACAGATAAAGGATGGATGGATTAATGAAATATGTAATGTAGGGAATGTGAAGAGGGAGGACATAGTGTGTGGTTTGATGTCTATAACAGTTTCTAAAGTAGCCTATACTATTCAATATTGTATATGCAATGTGTAATAGGCATATCTTTATGAGATAATTGACTTTAGTTAATGCAAATTTTATGGGGCGGTTGTAGCTCACATAGCAGAGCGGATTGCCCACTGATTAAAAAAGGTTGATGGGTCAATGCCTATGTCTTCTTGTCCACATGTCCAGGTGTCTTGGGAAAGACACTGAACCCCAAACTGCTCCTGATGGCAGGAGAGCACCTTGTATGGCAGCTACACGCCATTGGAGTTTGAATGTGTGTGTGAACATGAAACAGTGAAGAGCTTTAAGCTCTCCCACCAGGTGCTACTGCATTCTGACAGTTGTGATTTAACCGCTTTCATCACACACAAAGGCTGTTCCGGTTTTGCAGAGCCCCCTACGGCCTTGCCTCAGCTCCTGCAGCATTCCAAAAGATGATGATGACAATGCTGAGACTATCTCCCTGCAAGCCACTGTTAAGGTTTACCGCTCTGACTACAATGCCTTCCTGCTCACTCCGTCCCTCCTCAGCTGCTGCTCCTCTGCCTGGCAGTGGTCATGGCTCTATACTCTCCTACTTTAAGTGTCTGTTGCTGCACGGTGTAGGGTACTGCAGCTGAAGTTGAAGCTCATGCAACCCTGGCAGCAAACATATCGGTTATTTTGACAAATTTGGTGACATCCACATCAAGAGTTTAAACTTTTTTGGCCAATGGCGTCTCCGCAGCCTCTTTGTGCTTTGGTCCATATGACATCTGCCATGGGAAACAGGACACAAGGGGAGGGCTTGGGTCTACTAGATGTGATTGGGCCAGCCCTGTGTCCAATGGGCCACTGTCGCCACTTTATTTGTTATATAGCCTATATAGCAATTAAAAATGTAATTTTCCCATTTTTTTATTTGCCCAAAAGTGCTTGGGCCTACTAGGACAATTCCCAGTATGACCAATGGTCAGTCCAGTCCTGAACAATACCTTGAATATATGACTAATTAAATTTTTCTTTTCTTATACTTGGGGAGTAAGGTAGGGCGCACCAGTTCAGAATTCCATGCTACTGTTCTAAAAATATAATATAGATTATGAGCCATTGCTCATAATCTATATTATATAGATGGAGCTGATTGCAATATTTTTATTTCAATTGGAAACCTTACATAAACTTCCGTGCATTTTTCCACATATCAATTTAAATGTTGCTATAAAGTCAGACGAATGCAGTAAGAGGGTTTAGTCATGGAAGGCAGTAGTGACCCCACATTCTACCTACAAACAGCAGAACAAACAATATCCTATGCATCACTACAATCCCTCCTCTCCATGCAGGCCTTCAATAATATTCAATTAATGCTAAAAAAGAAAACTTGTCATTTTGTCCAATGATCTGAGAGCAGCTAACAGGCAGTTGAAAATTATATTTGGGTGTCCTGAATACTGCCACAATCACATTAAGTAGATCGTCAGATGCACATTTAATGTTAATGACTTGGAACTTTGATTTTTCTATGTGCAGAGGCACTTCATTTTAGCGTTTATTAGAGTGCCAATGAAACAGCACATAATATTGCTTATTCCTCTTTTATTCTTCCGTTTCCACCAAATTTTTGGTAGATAACTTGGTCTGCAACTTTGAGAAAACATACAAAGAACATCAAATGTGTGTTTTGATTGTGAAAAGCGTGCTAAGACTTGGTAGTTATGTGACATACAGTGTTTTGTAAGAATTTGTAAAGGCCTGATTTTCCATTTGAAAGTTCTGGGAAAGCCAACTTTGGACTCCTACAGCTCCATTAAAGTTTCTAGGACAAACATCATACAAATTTGAAACAAAGTCACAATGCTTTGGACTTTTACTGACTACAGTATGTTTTGATATCTGTTATGGTTTTGACGAAATCAGTTTGTTCCAGCCTATTATCTTTTTGGACCATGGAATGTCCAGAGCTGGAGTGGATGATGTCAAGCACGATGCCATGCACTATTGCTTTTGATCAGCAAAAATATTCCGAAAAAGTGTTATTTACTTGGATCATGCCCACAATTTCCCACCACATCAAACTGTCGGGATTTTTCATTTGCTTTCACATAGGGCGTGTCTCATTACAATGGGATAGTTCTTGCGGAAATCCCCAAAGAGCTCTGTGCTCCCGCTAAGTCTCAAATGGACTCCCATTCAATTTCTCTCATGAAATACAAAGTCAAGATTTTTTCCACAAGTTCTTATGGTGTTGTTAGCTAAATTCCCAGGCTCATATTAATTTTGGTGGTCCACTTGAAAATAATCCCATCATTAATTATATATTAGGCCTAGAAAGGGATGTGTTTTTTGGGCGTGTCTGTTTGATTGACAGGCCTGTGGTATAGTCAGGTTTACGCTGTTGGTGGGTGGGACGTAATGTTGCAGGGTTTCAATCAAATCAAATGTTGCAGGGTTTCAATCAAATCAACTCGGATCCACCACTTGCCCCAGCTCATCCAAATATGGTCCCTTCTGGCTCTAAACCGCTCCAAACGAGTAAGATGGCAAAGGCCAAAATCAGAACTTGAGGCTTCATAAAGGCGGTTCACAAATCAATGGGTGGTTGTCACTGGGTCGCAAATTACTCCTCTACTGGAGGAGTGGGACTCGCCATAACAACTCATCTTCAGCAGAAAGACAGAAACACCTGCACACATCATACAAAGCACATGCAGGCTTATCTGGTCAAACCACAGACAAGACAGGGCTCCCCATCCCAATAATGCACAACATCAAAAAGGCTTTATCTGGTCAAGTTCCAGACAGGATAAAGCTCCCCAATCACTCACATTTGACATGATGGCTACATTAACAAGGCCGGGTTCATGGAGAACCGGGTTCTCTTCATTATATCGGGTTCTCAGATCAAAGATGAGGTAAGATCCTACTGCCCAGTTTTTAGTTCATGCTTGAAAATCAACATTTAGATATATTCTGTAATGATTTTGAATGATCATGACAGTTTCGCAATTGGTAGTTCCTACACTGAACCTAGACATTTTTTTCCTCAAACAAATGAGGTTTTGCTCTCAGAATTCAGTTAAGGGAGATAGGCATAACTTGATTTTTACTTTTCCCCCACCAAACAGGAAACAATAGGTTTACCAGGTCATGCAGCTAAGATGGTGAACCTCACTCTGTATGAGAGCCATGACAATTATCTGGTCATCCAATCATCCTAAGTGTGAATGACTTCATCACCTCATGTACAGAAGTACAGTGAAAGGTAATGTTTGACTTGCAAGTCACAGGGGTACGTGGAAGATTTTGGTTTATATACTCACCAATATCTTTATACTCGAGATTTAATTGAATATTAATTTGAATGATTAGTCAGTATTGAGTGTTGTTTTTGTGTAATTTACAGTACCAAGTGTCAGTCATGTGTCTGACATTATTCAGTAAGTGGTCAATGCACGAGGTCTCTCAGACTAATAAGACCTATTGCGTCAGCACAAAGTCAGCAGCAGCTGATGGGTGACACCATGTATTTTAATTACAGTAAATCGGACTCATGAGTAGCATGTGCCTTCCTGAGGAAAGCCCAACGAGAACTTCTGACCTAAACACAGGAAGTGCTTCCACTTCAGTTGCTCTCATCAGAACACTCAGTTTATTGATTTTCAATAAATCCACATTGCATCAGACTCTGAGGACTGTGTTTGATTAGGAAAACTGCGACCAGGCCAGTAAGGCCCCGCTGAAGAATTTCCACCACAAACCTTCAT
This sequence comes from Brachyistius frenatus, assembly GCF_029030835.1. NCBI lineage: Eukaryota > Metazoa > Chordata > Actinopteri > Embiotocidae > Brachyistius > Brachyistius frenatus. The sequence goes on along the minus strand of NW_027210770.1, from coordinate 84,862 downwards.
AATGTGCTTTGCATTGACATTTTATGGTTGAATGTGGGCCTGCACGATGCGGGATATGAGGCTAATCTACATGCACATATTTCCAAGTGGATTGTGATTTTTAAAGGAAATATGTGTGCATGCACATCGTTTTATAAATCTGAATATTCTTTTGCAATGTCATTTTTGGCTTTTGTGCACACATACACTTTTAGTATGGATCCTACGCAATGTTTTATACATGAGGCCCCTGGCAATGACAATCTGGTAAGATTTATTGTCTGAATTCATTATATGACACAAGCACGAGCTGAATAAAGTCATTTTAAATGTTAAAATTAAATTTGAATTTCAACTACCAGCAACCATAAAATCAGTCAACCTCTTCCATCATCAATCCAATAATAACATTAAGACTGTAATGTTGGAGGTTATTTTTTTTGCCTCTATAGAGGCAGTGAGGTAGCCCTGAAGCAAATCACCAGATTCAGCGAAACATCAATGGGGCAACGAGAGCATTAAAACATCACTGACATTTGTAGTTTGTGTAAAGGAAGGCAAAAGTCCTGGCACACTTCCTACTCAGTGTTTACCCACATCAACATTGTTGGCTGAACTCTGGACTTTCCTCGTGGGTGACTTCATATAATAAAGTTACACCAACTGTTTCAAATCACCATTCTGGACTGTTGGTGACAGAGGCAGTTTACAGTACCACGTTATTGCTGAGAAGGACCTGTGTTACCAATATTCCCACAGCCCTTGTTATGAAATTGGGTTTTAAGCATAGCCTTTGACCACGTTAATTATTGGTTTGCCTGTCTGCCTGACCAATCTAGAACATGTCAGGCCTTTAGTAAATCTATCAAAAGCTGCCGTGTCACACTCGACACCAACCAATACATTTTTCCTAATGCCTTTTTATCAGGCTCACCGGTCTTTCTGGTCGATTTTAGTGCGAAAAAAATTCACATAAGGGCTTTTGTGCCAAAAGAAAGTTCTTTCCGGGTTTAAATGAAATGGCTAGACGAGCCCAGCGGAAGCCCACGGACGAAACACCAGTGTCCTTCAGACAAAGAATGTCCCTACGCACAATGAAACCCTTCAGTGAGGAAGAAGAAAAATAGGTGGAAATTCTGGGTGGAGAGACAACGCACCCAACCACACGCCTCACAGTTTAGCTCATTTCAGAACCAAAGGGTTTTGATTTTTTTCTTTTGTAGGGGGAAGGAGCACAAATATTTAAGAAACAATCAAAAGTAGTTTGAGGGAGGTATTATGAGCTAGAGAAGGCAGTGTGTGTGTGTGTGTGTGTGTGTGTGTGTGTGTGTGTGTGTGTGTGTGTGTGTGTGTGTGTGTGTGTGTGTGTGTGTGTGTGTGTGTGTGTGTGTGTGTGTGTGTGTGTGTGTGTGTGTGTGTTGTGGGAATGGAGTGAGAGGCTTAGTTACAATGTTATTCGAAGAAGTGCATCACAGTTTCAGAAGAGGATTTGAGTTTAAAGCGTTTGCCAATGGTTTATTTGAAGGCTTTCATTGATTTCCATTATGTTTGATGTTCTAACAAGTCTTCTTTCACATTATAACACACTAACTCCATCCCTCTCATTTAGGTTCCTGCCCAACCTTTCTCACTGTTCCTCTGTCTTAACAACCACGTAGCTATCGGGGTTGTATTCAGAAAGTTTCCTATTACTAGTTACTCCTAAAAGTCTTGGAATGATGACGTTTTCAAAGAATTTTTCCTTAAAGTAAAGACTATATCCCGGATAAGATAAAAGTTTTTTATTTTTTTTAATTTTTATTCACTGAGCATGTTAGTACTTAAGAGAGGTCCTATGGTGAAAAACTATTAGGAGCAGGTCAAAAGACCTCTAAGAAACAAAAGAAATGTCTTGTCTTGGTCAGAGTTGCTCTGAGAATTTTTTTAAAATCACTGTTAAACTACGACTCCTTGGTAAAGATTTATAGCCTAAATCAAGAGCTTTCAGAATGTTTATGAATCCGGCCCTGGAGTAATTTATGTGCGATTGGTTGATAGAAAAAAGGAACCTTACTTTATGTAAATGAACACAGAATGGGCATTCACATCCAGTGGAAATATAATGGGCTGCGTCCAAATATGAGTCCCTGAAAGCACTATTATTGTTTGTCATCACTCTGTTGATGGACGTTTGTGACAGATCAGAGTCATTGTTGCTGCACAGTTGCATTTTTCCAGTTGGCAAGTTATGTGAACCACTCTTATTTCTGGCAATATTGTGTTATTGTGTTGAGTAGGAAATGTAAATGTGTCTCTGATGAAATCAAAGTATTTATTTGGCAAAATGGCCACATCCAGAGTGCTCTATATATTTAAAATATGCAGCGAGTATTATTGGAATATTATTATGAATGAATTGACATGTACATGCAGTCAGTATTATGTTTACAATTTATACAATTGGTTTCATTTGTTTGTCTAATCACGGTCGCTAACACGGTTTGCTCCAGATTGTCAGTCTGAACCCAGACTCCCTGACTGACTGCTGTATCAAACCCTGATGTCTGTTTGTCTTTAAAGGCTCCTCATTGAATTCAGTTCAGGAGAAAACCCACTTGACACTCTTCTCCGCCAGCACCCCTATTGGATTAATTTGCTTGTCCTTCATCTTAATCTTTTGTTTTGCAGACTCCTCTAGCATGATGCTCACACAGAGGACGAAGAAAAATGTATTCTGACAGTGAGGATTATGTATATTCATAGAATAAGAAAGAAAGAAATAGATCATGCACGTCTTTTACAGTGAAAACTACAGCATGTATCTGTCAATGCTTTTTACAGTGCTAAATGTCTAAATCCCAATCATTATTTGAGTGTATTTTTTTACAAGGTTTTAATCCTAGCATTCTTTTTGTCTGAATGCTAAAGACGGTTACGTACAGATTTAAATTGCAGAGCTTTGTTTGTATTCATTGTTTATATTTGTTTTTTTTTTTAATTTACAGCAATGAACTGGCAACAGTGTCTGTAGTAGTGAATCTGCACCTGCACCTGCACCTCTTTCAGCCTAACATGGCATGTACAGTACTGTTTCAGGCCTTGCTATTCAGATGTCAGCAGAACACTTTGGCACACTTTGTATCCTGAACTATCTTTTTAGAAGCAATATTTCTTTAAATGTTGGCATATTTGCTTAATGTGCAGTGACTTCTGTGTTTGGTTTATCATCATCTGTCACATCCTCATTAAACAAATGACTTTACAGAAATGGCTCTCAAAGTGGCCAAAAAAGTCTAAAACAAAATGCTTCTATGATTATAACTTTACTACAGCTTCAGCAAACTTAACCTGCTGAAACCAAAACAGTCCTGACCAAAGGCAGGTTGACATTACTGAGGATTTGTTTCTGTTGGTCAAGACTGACACACAGTTGAACATCATTTTTGACACTTTAAGTTGTTAAGAACCCGCCATGAGTCACAGTAGCTAATCTCAAGCATAAAATATAAAAGGCACTTGGATGAATGACAGAATTGCAATTCATTTACACATAAAGGGGTAACAATTCAAAAGCCTTTTCATTTACTTATCTGGTAAATGTAGCCAGCTAAGCCAGCTGTGCTAGGCCATGGAGTGTGACACTGCATTTTTTTTTTTAAGCATTTAAGGTTAGGGCAATTTACAGGCTGGGCAAGATGGCGGCCAGTGCACACGCTCTGCTCTTTGCTCTAGAAAAGTTTTGAGTAGTAGTTGCTCTCGTCAAAATAAAAGCTGCGAGATGTTGATCCTAGATGACTTGGCACGACAACACACGACAAGATACTACTCTAATATACACAAGCTAACTTGATTACCGCCCGTCAAACATGCCAAAATGAGATAAGGACAGGATGGGAATCCTTCTCATGGATTTTGAAGAAGAAAATGTGATTTCTTCATGTTCACCCTTACCAGAAACCCTTGTGTCAAGTTCTCATAAAAAAAATCTGTTCAAGCAGCCATGAGCAGAAAGTGTCCAGTGCGGACATACTCAAAGCCAATCAGGAATTATCCAACAGATTTACTGCTCCTAAATAAAAAATAAATAAAAACGCAGAGGACATTGTGGATATTAAAGTTAATGTATAAATGTATAAAATGAATAGATCACCAGATGATGATAACTACTGAAAAGATGCTTTGGAAAGAAGATTGACAAAGAAAGTAAACAACAACATCAGTACAAATGCTTAAGAAATCAGAACACGTCTTTTTACAGAGACTTGTATGAATAAAGTTTGAACCACAATACTGCAAAAACTTTTTAACTGATACGATTTTGGTGAAAAAGGTCACGGTCACATTGACCCATGCTCATGAATGCCTTGAGGGACCTTCTTGAAATTTGGCACATTTGGGTCACTTAAACTCAAAGGATGAAGTGATTAGATTTTGGCAGTTAAAGGTCTGGGGTCAAGGTGAATATGACCTCACATCTGTCCTATCTGTCAATCCCAGTCTTGTGAATGCAATATCTCAGGAACACAGTTCACAGTTCACAGTTTCTTCAGCACTGATATTCACTTTGACTTAATGATTAGATTTTGGTGATCAAAGTGACCTCACAAAACACGTTTGTGGCCATAACTAAATAATTCCTTGGTTAATTATGATATTTCACACGCATATATATATATATATATATATAATGAGATACAAGAATTTGTAATCTTTTTCAATTTATTTCCATTATTCAACACCATAACTGAACAGCATGACCATATTTCACATTGATTACTATTGGTGACATTACACCAAAATCATGTACATCTAGAAATTGTGGTGATTGTATAGATCATCTGTGCTGTCAGGGTGAAAGCTGTGTGAACCGTGCACGTTTTAAAATGTAGAGGTTTTTTTTTACAGCAACATCTATGATATTGGGCAGATATGCATGTAAATTACAATTTAAGTGATTAGCAGAGGCATACAACTGCTAGGCGGTAATTGTAGTTTGCAAGTATAGTCTTGTTACTGACACAAAAGGAAATAATATATTTGTTGGGAACTATTTTCAGCTGCAAATTACTCCACATAAAAAATGCAAGTCATTTTAAAGGCAGTTTTCTGATGGATGAGTCCAAATAAACTGCAGGAACATGTCAACCAGTGCAACAGCAGGCTCACTGATATGTTTTTATTACTTTTTAAGGAACAGCTAAACTCTGGCAGAGCAGAATATTAGGCTCTGATACACATACACTATTTGTTTGTAGGATCAAGTTATTTTTAGTTTTTGCTTTTTTTCCCTTTGGATTCGTTGATATTGAGAAAAATATCAAATCTTCTTAAGAGCCGGGTTTTGTGTGTGAACATGTACCTATATTACTAACGTTCCTAGAGCTTCCCAAGCTTCAGAGAAATATTAAAGTACCCTTGTTTGAATGATAGTTTGTGCTGGAAAGTTTTTTGTAATGGTTATCTTACAATTACTTTTACAATGCTTGTAAGATTCATTCTTGACCATGAATGGTTCCAAACTAGCTGTGATGTCACATACCAGCAGAATTACCCACTCATATATGTTTAACTTTAAGGTGAATACAACTTTAACTGTACAGCTCCTTTCAAATGTCTGTCAGTGGAGCTTGCCTTCATTTACGCTCTCGCTGTGGGAATCTCGAGAGACGTTAGATTAGCAGGCTGGGTTGTTGTCAGCATCATATCTGTCTGTCACCTGTCCTGCCTGGCAGCCAGGTGCTCTTCCAGTGATAAAACTGGAGTTTATTCAAGAGATGAAAGAAAAGGACTCAATCTGGCCGCCAGACTCTCTGTCTCACAAACAGTCATATTTTTTGCTGACAGTAAGTCAGTTAGGGCCTAGGTGCTAGAGCTTGTTTGTAAATCTGGTTTGTTGTGTTTTAATTTAGACAATTTTTCTCTGTAGCTTCAGTTTTAGTTTTACAAGAGATTGTTTCTAATGCCAGATTTAAATCTGTGTGATCGAATTGATTCACACAAAACAACCGAAACAACAACAATACCAAAAATAACAAAGAACTTAAAAGAGTAAAACAATTGCTCAAGCAATGAAAAGAACTCAAAAAGTGTGGTAAACTTAAATCAAAAGCCTTTGATTATACAGAGCATACATTTTATATTATGTATACATTTTTTTTTTTTTTAAAGCAGAATTTTTAATTTTAATTTGATGCCAGCATCAGATTTAAAAAAATTTGGGACAGTGGCATGCTGGGGGACTTCGTGATGCACCTTCCTCTCACTCTTTCACTCTCTATACACTCATATCTCACCATTACATCTCATTAACTTTATGCTGTTTCTCCCATATAGTTTTTGCTTTTGTCATTTGCCTCTCCATGCAGTTCCCTCGCTTGCGTAGTTTCTGTCCTTTCTTTTGCAGATGTCCCTGACCATGGAGTTGCATGCTCTGTGATTGTTGGCCCCACCAACAGTTCATGTCTTTTATCTCTATGCTGTCCTTTTCTCTCTCTGCTCTCCCCTCAACCCCAACCGATCGAGGCAGATGGCCGCCCACCTCTGAGCCTGGTTCTGTCGGAGGTTTCTTCCTGTTAAGAGGGAGTTTTTCCTTCCCTCTGTTGGAGGTCTTTTTAAGTTTTAGACCCCATAATGAGAATTGATTACCTTTTAGTTTGCATCACAACACAAGGCTTGTGTAAATCTCAATAAATATGTTGTAAAAAGTAATAATAGTTAATATGCATCCAACAGAAATATTAAAGTATGAGATTGACTGCTGTAGCTCTATTAGCTCTTACCTATCTATGGACAAATTGCCACTGCATTCAAATGCAATCCCAAAACACAAAATTAAAATAAAATACTCTAACAAATTAAACAATCACATTACATTACATTACATTTAGCTGACGCTTTTATCCAAAGCGACTTACAATAAGTGCATTTCAACCATGAGGGTACAAAACCCAGAACAACAAGAATCAAGAAAATACAATTTCTTCAAGAAAGCCAAACTACAAAGTGCTATCAGTAAGTGCCATTTTAGGCGCTACTAAAGTTCTACTGTTCAAGGTAAAGTTGGAAAAGGTGTGTTTTTAGTTTGCGGCGGAAGATGTACAGAGTTTCTGCTGTCCTGATGTCGGTGGGGAGCTCATTCCACCATTTAGGAGCCAGGACAGCAAACAGTCATGATTTTGTAGAATGTTTAGCTCGCAGTGAGGAGCAACAAGCCGATTGGTAGATGCAGAGCGGAGGGAGCGGGCTGGGATGTAGGGTTGGACCATGTCCTGGATGTACACTGGACCCGATCTGTTTGTAGCACGGTATGCAAGTACCAATGTTTTGAAATGGATGCGGGCAGCCACTGGTAACCAGTGAAGGGAGCAGAGGAGGAGCAGGAGGAAGAGGAGGAGGAGGAGGAGCGGAGTAGTGTGAGTGAATTTCGGGAGGTAAAAGACCAGTCGAGCTGCAGCATTCTGGATGAGCTGCAGAGGTCGGATGGCGCTAACAGGTAGACCTGCCAGGAGGGAGTTACAGTAGTCCAGACGTGAGATGACCAGAGCCTGGACCAGAACCTGGACCAGAACCTGCGCCTCCTTCTGAGTGAGAAGAGGACGTATTCTCCTGATGTTGTGCAGCATGTATCTACAGGAACGCGTCGTTGCAGCGATGTTGGCGGTAAGAGAGAGTTGACTGTCGAGTGTCACACCGAGGTTCCTAGCAGTCAGGGTCGGGGATAACACAGAGTTGTCCAAGGTAGTAGTCAGGTCGAGGGCGGGAGAGTCTTTCCCCGGAAGGAAGAGCAGTTCGGTCTTGTTGAGATTGATTTTCAGGTGGTGTGCGGACATCCACTGAGAGATAACAGTCAGACAGGGAGAGATTCGTGCGGCACAGCACAGACTTGATGCCTGCCAACCTGCCAACCATGTCCATAAATCTATATTGGTATTACACTGAATAATGCCAAGGGGCCATGGTCAAACCTGACTTCAGACCCCTAATGTAAACCAACATCCAAATGACCAAATTACTGTTGCGTTTGTGTTTCTGCTAAGCTCCTGAGGGTGTGTGTGTGTGTGTGTGTGTGTGTGTGTGTGTGTGTGTGTGTGTGTGTGTGTGTGTGTGTGTGTGTGTGTGTGTGTGTGTGTGTGTGTGTGTGTGTGAAGGGTTTGCCTGTTTCTCCATGTATATTTCATGTGTGTTTCAGTGGGTCTGAATGTATGTTTGTGTTCGTTATTGTTTAATTATTGTTGTTATTGTCAGGAGTCTGGTTTTCCTCTGTTTTGCCCTGATCTCCTCTCCTCCTGTGTCCCCTCAGTCCCCTGTCTGCTTGTTCCGTGTCCTCCTCTCCTCACCTCCCGTGGCCACGCCCCTCACCAGTCCCAGCAGATGCAGCCACTCACCCCTGATCACCACCTGCAGGTGTGCTGCATCTCCCTGATCACCTCCCCGGACTATATGTACCCTGCCCCTGCACAACTCTGGTTGTCGGTTCATTAGTTAGTCACCCGTCCGTCCTCCGTCCATCGTGTTCCGTCCCGTTCCCGTTCCTCCGGTTTCTGTTCCTCCTGCGGAGCTCCCTGTCGGAGTCACCAGTCGGTGGAGTTGCCCTCCCGACTCGGAGGATTATTGACTCCGTTCCTTCCAGCGGTCCTGTCCGCTGATCTGCTGGCTGCCCTGCCAGCCGTGTCTCCCTGGATCTGTTGATCGAGTTGCCCTCCCGACTGGAAGCAAGTGGACACTATAGGTGCCTTTGGTTTGTTTGTTTGTTTTTGTTTATTGCAATAAAGACTGTATTTTGGAACCGATACCTAAGTCTGTGAGCCTGCATTTGGGTCCTGGTAAACACCACCTCATGACAGAATGAACCGACCAAGGAAGGACCCAGCGGCCACAGACTCGGGTCCGAGGTACATGACTTTGTTTCAATATTTTGCCAGTCAGGCCAAAATCCTGTTTCCGCTGAACCCAGAACTGGGTTTGAGGGAACCCGCCTGGCCTTCTGGGACCCCCCCAGAAGGAAGCGGCGACGCCGGGGTCACCGGCCATCCGGTCCTGCTACGCCCTTGGTCTCTGGACGTGTAGCCGTCAGTTGCCACGAGCGAGCCTACAGCCCAGTCGGTCGCCACGAGCGAGCCGACAGCCCCGTCAGTCGCCACGAGTGAGCCTACAGCCCCGTCAGTCGCCACTACGGACTCTCTACCCCTGCAGCGCCGGCGAGCGATCCAGACGCCATTTGGGACAAGGAGTTGGTCCACAGGATCATGCAGGCCCTGCCTCCAGCTACGGCCAATGATCCAGACACCATCCGGGCCCGGGGGTTGGCCCGCAAGGGCCTGCAGCGTGGCCTACCTGGCAGTAGCGCTGCTCCTCCATTTCCTGTCGCTGGACGGGTTGTTGATGTCCCGCCTCCAGCTCCGGTCTCCGGCACGGTCGACGTCCTGTCTCCAGCTCCTCCGTCCTCCGTCACGGTCGACGCCCCACCTCCGTCTCCGGCGCGGCCGACGTCCCGCCTCTGGCTCCATCCTCCGGCGCGGTCAACGCTCCGGCTCCGTCCTCCGGCGCGGTCGACACACCTCCTCCAGGTCCTGCTGCCTCTGGGTGGGTCGATGATCCGGCTTCCGGCACGGTTGTCGCCCCTCCTCCAGCTCCTGCTGCCTCCGGGTGGGTTGAAGCCCTGCCTCGTCATCATCCCCTGGAGAGATCCCCTGAACCTGTCCTGCCCCGTGGCCGTCCTCCGGAGCGGTCACCCCAGTCCGTCCTGCCCCGTGGCCGTCCTCCGGAGCGGTCACCGCAGGCCATCCTGCCCCGTGGCCATCCTCCGTCCACCTAGGTTTCCCTTCTCGTGTCTTGTGTTGTTGTGGTCCTCCGGTCCCCCCTCCTCCCGTCCGGTCCAGTTTTGGTCGCCGAGAGGCTCCCTTTGAGGGGGGGGTACTGTCAGGAGTCCGGTTTTCCTCTGTTTTGCCCCCGATCACCTCTCCTCCTGTGTCCCCTCAGTCCCCTGTCTGCTTGTTCTGTGTCCTCCTCTTCTCACCTCCTGTGGCCACGCCCCTCACTAGTCCCAGCAGATGCAGCCACTCACCCCTGATCACCACCTGCAGGTGTGCTGCATCTCCCTGATCACCTCCCTGGACTATATGTACCCTGCCCCTGCATTCCTCTGGTGGGTCGGTTCATTAGTTAGTCACCCGTCCATCCTGCGTCTGTTCTCCGTCCGTCCTGTTCCCGTTCCCGTTCCTCCGGTTTCTGTTCCTCCTGCAGGAGCTCCCTGTCGGAGTCACCAGTCGGTGGAGTTGCCCTCCCGACTCGGAGGATTATTGACTCCGTTCCTTCCAGCGGTCCTGTCCGCTGGTCTGCCGGCTGCCCTGCCAGCCGTGTCTCCCTGGATCTGTCGGTCGAGTTGCCCTCCCGACTGGAAGCAAGTGGACACCTTTTGGTTGGTTTGTTTATTTGTTTTTGTTTATTGCAACAAAGACTGTATTTTGGGACCGATACCTAAGTCTGTGAGCCTGCATTTGGGTCCTCATGACAGTTATTGTTTCATTTACATTTACAGACTTATTATCAGCAGAGACTGTTTCTTAAGAAAATTATATAATGCATCATACAGAATACCTTGCTTTGCCCACTGGTGCACTCACTTTCCTAACTGTGGGAATGAGAATAAATGACCCTAACTTCTGGATCATGTTTCTTTTGACAATAAAAAGTTACAGTATCCATTTCCTCTTTGTATTAGAAAATAATAATGTAAAAACATTGATCAATTTTAGTACACAAGTAAAAACACAATAGGTTGTTAAACACTCAAATATACTTCTTTACATACTCATGCATATGCATATATTTTAAATATATAATTTGGATCTAAATATATGAAAAATATACATTTATAATTCTAATCACTGACACTGTGTTTTATTAAAAATAATTTAAAGGAGTTGTGTAATGGTTAAAAAAAAAGTGGTTTGTGCCTGAAGGCAACATCTTGACACTGAGGGCTCAGTACAATTTTGAGGATTTTGTGCTTTGAAAGTCCTCGACTATATTACTGAAGATTTTTAAATGAACTAAGCTGTCATATAAGATTTATATTGTCAGTCGGAGCCGTGAGCATTGGGCAGCAAGCCATAGACAGGGTGACGAAGTCAGACAGTATGGAGACACAATGTTGGTGCAGGTCTTTTAAGTAGCAGTAACAAAACTGACAGCAATTATGTGATTTGGTATTACTGTCATTCACATCTCCATGCCTACCATTTTTTTTTCCTTTTCTGCATCATTGTTTCACTGCTCAAAACATTGAATGATTGCAGCACCTGTGCCTGCAAGTTAGACGCACAATATAACAAAGAGGTGTGTCATTTAATAGCAAGGTAATGCTATGGAATCACTGGTCATTTTCATTATGGGGAAGTCATTGTATTGCAGCTTCCGAGAAGGGGGAATGAGAGTGTAACTCTACACTGGATGTTTGGCAGGCATGGCAAACTGTAGCAGCTGGCAACTACGGATAGACAGATGGAAATACAGAGAGACAGGAATTCATGTAGTAAGACAGTTTTGAGTCAGATGAAAAGGCAGAGAAAGAATGAGGCAAGGTTAGGAAAAGAAGAGAAGACAATTCTTCTTTGTGCACACACCCACAGAAAGCCCTAGAAATGTAATAGCTCACTGTTGAGGGCACCATCATCCCTTCCTTTTCCTCATATCTCTTTGTGTGCACCAGCACCAAATGGAGTTGTGATCAGTAGAGCCTTTGGTGCAGAATTACACCTATTACATTTTTGCTTTTCGTCATTGGCTTGAATGTGAACTCAGAGGCTTGGTGTCCCAAAATCTGTGTCACTTGTATAATCCTTTCCAGAGTTATTTAAATTGGAGGTAATTACCTTCAGGCTGTGCCATGGCTGGAGTCATTTCCAAGCCACATTAAATGATAACGCTGTAATAAGACTCAAATATAGGTAGGTAGGTCGGTAGGTATTTACTTTATTAATCCCCGAGGGGAATTTTTTTTTTTGTTACTGAAGTTGTTAGAGCCAAGTGAAGGAGAGAAGTCTTGTTATATTAATTAATGTGAAAATTATGGAAGCAAAATTAAGTCAGATGATGATTAAACGATTAATTTCACGAGGAGCTGGATGTTTGGATTGTGTAACAAAAATTATATTGATGGTTTTATGCATTTATATAATTTCTTAAATAGCCTACCTAAAAGAGTGCAAATGCTAATTGAATACAATGACTCAGCATTGGTGTACCAGGTTGAATTCAACAAAAAAGTTTGTTGCATATTTAGTGGAGATTTTGGCAATAAAGTAACAACTTTTAATGATAAGAGTGAAAAGCACAGGATTATTTGCAGGAAAATGTTGTTTCATTGGCATCCCTTAAGATGCTTCAAATGTGGCTGACAATTTACTTTACCCCTCTAGTCAACTGAGTAGGATGTCTGCCAAAGCTAGCTACACTGTGTGTGTGTGTGTGTGTGTGTGTGTGTGTGTGTGTGTGTGTGTGTGTGTGTGTGTGTGTGTGTGTGTGTGTGTGTGTGTGTGTGAGTGAAAGAAAAGAGAGAGGGAGGACAGTGACAGTTGGGCAAGATTTGCTGAATGGTAAGAGTGACAGAGGCAGAATTCATGTGTCTGTCACAGGGCCACACCAGAGGACGGCCTCACACTCTGGGGGTCTGATCTGAACTGCTTGGGAAATTACATTTTTATATTTTTTTTCAAGAAGGACTGTAGATCAAAAATATTTAAAGAAACAGATCTTCGGAACATAATAACAATATATGTTTGCATCCTGTATATGAGCGGTGTGGTCATCAACATCAGTTGATAACACAAAAAGTCAAAATTCTCCTAGAAATGACATTTATATACAACTAGCAACAGCAAAAAACATTTGAAGGAAATGTAATGCTGACTAAATTACATTTTGTATTGATAAGAAAATTACATTGTTAACATATTTAACAATCAGTAAAATATCAACTGACATTGCATCAACTTTTTTTTATGGTACTGCTCTGGATTATAACACATAAACATGACATTCTTACTCACATTTAACAAAACTATCATCTTTCCCCAACCTTAAAAAGTGCTTTGCTGTCTCAATCCAACCACAGACAGGAGTCAGATTATACGCTTTGGACGTTGTACATTCACTAACCACCACAACCACTTCCTACTAACGCTAATGCAGCTCATAAATTTAGCGTGAAATTCATTTAAACAAACATTCTCTTTAAATTTAATCCATCAATACAAAGTAATTTGGAAATAATGTAGTAATATAAGAGTGTAATTTCTTAGCAGACAGGGTTGGAAGTTAACAATCAACACATGCCAATGACAAAATCCAAACCTTTTTGTGAAAAGGTGAATTATTTGAAATAGAAAAGTGTCGATATCGGTTTATTTTTAGTTTACAATTTTTTTTTGGAAGCTTTCAGTAATTGGCTCGTATGTAACTAATGACATTTCTCCTTGATTACTTCAGATAATGCACTCGTCTCTATACTTATACTACTGGATGTCTGTGCTGCATTTGACACCATTGGTTAAAACCATACCTAATTAGTATTACTATTTAATAGTGGTTAAAACCATACCTAATTAGTATTACTATTTAATAGTGGTTAAAACCATACCTAATTAGTATTACTATTTAATAGTGGTTAAAACCATACCTAATTAGGTAGATCTCAATTTGTTTATGTCAGTGATGACTCTGCTTTGCTCACAAAGTAAGTGCAGTTCCAGAAAGTTCAGTGTTATTTCCGATACATGCTTCCCTTCGGCAATATTATAAGGAAAGATTGCATTAATCTCCATTGTTATAAGTATAACATCCAGTTATATCTATAAAACCGGATGAAACCAATCATATAGTCAAACTTCAAGCCTGTCTGAAAGACGTAACAGCTGAGATGACCTGTAATTTTTTTCCTTCTAAATTCAGACAAAATTGAAGTTATTGTATTGTATTGTTGAAAACACTGCATTAGCATAAAATTACTTCTGAAATCCAATGTCTGTGAACCCCATTCATTGCTGCATCCACAAATGCGGGTTAAAACTCTACCATGGAAAGAAGAAACCAAAACCTAAACATGGGCCCAAGCTCATTTAAGATTGACTGAGGCAAAGTGTAAAAACTGTTGTCTGGGCTAAAGAGGAGAGGGACCACCCAGCTTGTTATCATCGCACAGTTCAAAAGCCAGCATCCATGATGGTATGGGGGTGCATTAGTGCACATGGCATGGTTAGCTTGCATTCTGGGAAGGAAACATTAACGCTGAATGATATTTAAAGGCTTTGGAGAAACATATGCTGCCATCCAAACAACGTCCTCTTCAGGGAAGGCCTTGCTTATTTCAGCAAAACAAGGCCAAATCGCATTCTGTACGTATTTCAATTGCATGGCTCTCTATTAGAAAGGGGTGGGTGCTAAACTGGCCTGCCTGCAGTCCAGACCTGTCTCCAATTTAACAATTTTGACACATTATTAAAATGTAATATATGACAAAGGAGACCCCGAACTGTTAAGCAGGTAAAATCATGTCTTAGGCAATAGTGGGAGAACATTTGACTTCCAAAACTCCAGCAATTGGTCTCCTCAGTCCCCAAACATTTGCAAAAAGGAGAGGTGAAGCAAAACAGTGGTAAATATGCCCCTGTCTCAACTTTTATGAGACGTTTTGCTGGCATCAAATTCAAAATCAGCTTATATTTTTCATAAAACAATACAATTTGTCAGTTTCAACTTTTGATATGGTGTCTTTAGTTTCCCTAAAATAAAATATGAGTTTATGCGATTTGCAAATCATTGCATTCTGTTTTTATTTACATTCTCCACTGGGTACAAACTTTTTTGGAAAAGGGGTTATATTTAAAAAGGAGAAACACACTGTTGAAGTAAACAGATAAATAGTAATGGCTGTACAACAAACAAAGCAATTCCCTACCTCTCAATTCAAGTGCTGCAGGTATTGTAGAAAAATATTTGCTCTCCAAATAAAGGCTGACGACCTGCTGGTAGAAAGAAAGCAAATGTCAAAGTAATGAATTTATTGTCCTCTAAAAAAATAAATAAAGAGCTGTTTGTGTGTTAAACAAGATTGACCGTGACTCCTCACATGCACACACACACACACACACACACACACACACACACACACACACACACACACACACACACACACACACACACACACACACACACACACACACACACACACACACACACATGCAAACTTAAACATAATTCAGCATATTAAACAACTAAAGAGTGGTCAGGGATTGCAAACAGGCATCGGATGCATGTGTTTTGAATAGGTGTGTGTGTTTATGGCTGTAGATCCATATCTTGTGTGTATGTTATCCCTATAGCCTGTCTGTACTGTCTGTGTCTCTCCCAGGCTGTGCAGCAGTAACGAGGTCCATTCTATGTTGGTAATAAGCTCATTAATCATGCAGCAACTCCTCAGCTATGATTATCAACACTGATTGGTCCAGGGAAAGCACTGGCAGCCTCTAGACCACGGGTGTCAAACTCAGGGAGTGGCTAAGATCAGACAAAATTGACTGGATCTTCTTCAAAGACCTGACCTTGTACAACTGAGTAAGGTCTTTCAAGAGTGAGCCTGCAATTACTTTTTATGTTGAGTTACATTTACCAGAAAATAAATGAAAAGGCGACAGATTCAATAAAACATTTTCTTAAAAGTCTCTTCAACATTAAAAGTGCAGAGCTTACAATAAAAATAGATTCACTGACGCGCTCCTTACACACTGCATCCAGTTAAAGCTCGAACGTCATCCTTTCAACCATTACAGTTACAAGATATTTGTAGTGCTACACACCATCACCAGCCTACTTGAAATATAAGATAACTAGCAAAGATTACAGCCGATCGTCAGTTAAAAACAGAAATATTCATCCAGGGACGGAGTGTTATGAAGTATGCACAGTACCTCAGGTTAACAGTATCTCGATTTTATTTAATCAATTATTTATGTTTTCTATGAACCGTGTTGTATGCCCACAATATGGTTTATGTCTTTTGTGATGTCATTGTACTTAAATAAAATAAAATAAAATAAAATAACAACAAAGATAACCTCCCTGTGTGGGGGTTGTCAAGTTATGTATTCAGTCAATGCAATAAATATATTATAAAAAGCAATAGGCAAAATGACTGCCTGTTAAATGCATATTACTTGAGCTCATTAACCATACATTTTGCTTTAATTATTGCATTTGGCATACAAGCAAGAAGCACAGTTTTACACATTTTCATCCTGACAGCCACAGTTAATGTCATGTCATGTGATCTATGATCAGCTTGAGAGTGATACACAGATCATCTGACTGAACACACATAAAGTGATTATTGTATTCATAAAAAAGGAAATACACAGGTAAGGGTTTACAGCACTTTACGTAATACCAACAATATGTATCATATTTATACATAAGGCCTCCATAATTTTACATCAGGTAATGTATCAGTTCAGTTAAACTGCGAACCACACCTATATTCTCATTTGAGTCACTTGTAGTTATGCGGTTGGTTTGTTTATTTTGAAGTATTCTCTCACTTTGTTCATAGTCCCCATATCTTGTTTGTTTGTAGTTTGGATTTATGAACCTACTCTTTAATCTTGATGAAAATATCTCAGAACTATATCAGTTAAGGAAATATAATGAGGCCTAACATACAGCACTTAGAGGTGCATAATGCTCACATGAATCTTTGCTGCCTACATGCTGAATGCTGTACTTTGTGTAACACCAAAACCTCACCTCTACAAGAAATGAGGATTACGCAATCAGGGCAATGTATAAAGAAGATTGGAATAGAAAGATGAGCACAGAGGCTCCAGAGTCAGGTCAAAATTACCTAATTGTGCTCCTCAAATAAAAGCAAATGTATCCTCACAGCTCTACTAAAAGCACCTGACACACACACACACACACACACACACACACACACACACACACACACACACACACACACACACACACACACACACACACACACACACACTAGCTTTAAGTTGCTTCACTTTGAAGTGACATGAACAATTGAGTATTGATTGACAAACCAGTTACCATTCGATTTGGGAATCACATTCTTGTAGGAGGAGTAGCTGAAAAGATCTATTTATGTTATTGTTTTGGAGGTGATTTGAACTGTGATCTCAACAGAAGCATATCACCAAGATACAGATCTCCACCAAATGAGGTCAAAACCATTAGAAAAAAGGATGAGGACTTTCTAAGACTCACACATAAATCCTTTTTCTTTCTCACAAGCCTGCGCACAGACACATATTCTGATAAAAACCCACAAGCTAAAACTCTGTCACTCAGTTAATGTCTCTTTTTATCTGGCTTCAACATACCTGCCATCCTCAGCTGGAATTAAAGCCTCACCTCTTTCTCCCCCCTCCCCTGCGCAATCATTTTTTTTTTAAGTAGCTAACAGTCTGTGGGATTAGGCAGTAATAACTTTCATATTGATAAATGCAAGATTGGGCTTCCTCATGTTCACAAAGACGTAAGCTCTTTTAAATAGAATTGCCTTGCACTTAGTATATACCTCCACACTAAAAC
Organism: Brachyistius frenatus; assembly: GCF_029030835.1. Lineage (NCBI taxonomy): Eukaryota > Metazoa > Chordata > Actinopteri > Embiotocidae > Brachyistius > Brachyistius frenatus. The sequence continues at coordinate 67,294 of NW_027210770.1, read as the reverse complement.
CATATATGTCTTTTATAGTTTTACTTCCAGTTGTATCATGGCAGGCTAAAACACCAGCCATGCTCTTTATATTCTAAGGTTTTATTTTCTTTGGATTTGATTATGCCAAGCGGGGCTAATACCACAAATGTTCTTTTACAGTGTTTTCCACATGGGTTTTGCGGTTAAAATGGCAGATTGGAAAGTGCTGACATTCTGGTGGCAGATATTGCTCTCTTGCCTGCCGGTGACCTAAATCCCATGTTGCAAGGAGTGTGGTGTAAAATCCATTTACCACAGATTCCTAAAGGAAGCTTGTCATCCCATTGGAAAGATCCCCCTGAAATGTGGCCTACACTGTAGATGTAAAAAAAAAAAAAAAAAAAAAAATTGCATATACTTCAACTGTCACTTTTTGCTCCTTCTTTGTCTTTCTGTCTCTTTGTTTCTTGTTACATTTCCTACAAAAAAGGAAATTTCCCCTTCCAATAAAGATAGCTGCTCTGGCTCTGTCATGGTGGATACATTTTCCATAAAGACATCAGGAGGCTTTATAATGTCCTGGTCCCTGAGGCATGGGAACATTAACAGGCATAACTTGATAATTTTTTGTATGTGAGCGCATGGATCTGCTTTTGCACTAATGCCCTGGCAATGGACCCAGTGTGGTGAATATGACTATGACTAATCAAAAACACACGCTGGTACATCAATCTCTTTCATCTCCAGGAAATTACTCAGTGACTGTATGGTTCACGTCCAGAAACTACACCATATAGGGGCAAAATACTGTGTTTACTCAGAATCCATGTGCATCTAACCTTCCTTTTATCCGCCGCAACAGATGCTACAGCTCCAGTTTCCGAGTACAAATCTGGAAGTCAGAAAAGTGACTGCTGAGAACTCTACATTTAGACTAATAACTTGTGTCGTGCCACTTCAAGAATTCCAGTGACAATTGAGTCACATCGCCTCAGGATGAGTGGTCTCAAAGTGAGCTAATGTGCTTTCTCGAGTCGATACCATCAGAGAAACAAAGGTCTCATACAGCTGTACATGAAAGTGATGTAATCATAAGTGTATTTAGAAACATCAGTGCAAAAGAGTAGAGAAATGCTCTTTATGATCAGAAATGCAGATGAAAATGCAAATCATTGTTTGATCACAGTTGTATGCTCCAGAATCAGCACATAGTCTTGTTTAAGCCAATCAGAAGTGGTCCTGAGGAGAGAGTGTGCGTGTGCATTTGTGTATGTGTAACTATGTTTGTGCCTTGCCTTTGCTCTCTAGTACTATTCAGGTCTGGATGCTTTTGTGTGCAGCTATATGTCAAACAAAGGACTGGTACGCCAAGCTGTCTTTGGTTACCCTGGCTGGGGGGAGGAAGAGAGAGATGTGGTGTGTGTGTGTGTGTGTGTGTGTGTGTGTGTGTGTGTGTGTGTGTGTGTGTGTGTGTGTGTGTGTGTGTGTGTGTGTGTGTGTGTGTGTGTGTGTGTGTGTGTGTGTGTGTGTGTGTGTGTGTGTGTGTGTCTTGGTTTTGAACGGAGGGGGTGTGCTGTCTGCAGGGAGCAACCAGGCGTGTGAAAATACTCCACACAGATTCTCTTTTCTCCTCCTCCTGATGCCTTTGTGCTGTTTCTTGTGATTTCTGTGTCATTTTCCTTCATTTTGATCTGTGTTCGCCTCATCACCACAACCCTTTACTTTTACTCTTCTTTGCTTTCTAATTTCTCTCCTTCCGCTGCACAAACACCCCTGCCACCCTCATCTGCCCCTCAGATCACATCCAGCACACAACTAGGAACTAATATTAGCCTGCAACAATTCATAATGGCAAGTTTACTACCCATTATAGCTTATTTGGTGGGAAATCATCTTTGATATGGAAATACTGCCACTGTAATGTGTACTATGTTTGGTTGAGAAGGTGTGCTTCTTTGTGTGTGTGAAAGAGACAAGTGTGGGAAGACAATACAAAATGGAAGGTGTATCCTCAGGGAACCCTGTAGCAAACCATTTAGACAAATTGGGACTGTGGATACGTTATACCAGAGGGTTGTAAAAGCACACGGGCAATATGCACACACATCAAACTGACACGACAAACGTTGATGGAGTTACTATGAGACAATAATCTTTTTAATGCATTCAATTCTGCTTAGCCACACAAAGTACCTAAGTGCTCAAAGTGAAGGAAGGTTAGCAGGCGCTAAATATGAGTCAGGCAATGTTGACAAAGAAAAATGAGCACAGAGTCAGCATCAGTTTGATTCCAATATCGCTAAGCGTATAGAGGAGACATTTCTTTTTTCTTTTTTTTAATAATAAATCCAGGTAATGATTAAATGTTACCGGATGACTGAAGCAATTCATAGACAAAGAAAAATAAAAGCGCTTACCTTTTCCCAGCCACGTGACATTCCACCGGTCTTCAGACACACACAGACTCATACATGTACCCCATGTGCTCACATACACCATGTGTGAGGAGGGAGAGATGAGAACCCATCATTGTTCTCATAACCCCTCCCACACGGATGCGTAGCTCTGTCTGGATGGAAACATGTAGGAGTAGCACCAATAGACAAGCACACACACACACACACACACACAAGAAATATACAGCAGTCTACCTTATTTCAGCCTTCCTCTACTCTAGGAATGCCAAAACACACAAGCATGTCACACACAGATGCACACACACACACACACACTCATCCTTCACTCCTTTTTGCTTACAGCACACAGCACACAAAGAAACTCACTCGCAGATTGTGTGATCATGTCGTGTGTGATGCACGATGCATGCAAAAGAAAAGGTGTCTTTCTACCGCATATTCCTCATAATATACTTTATACACACCATGTTCATTTGTTTCACCGTGCCATGATACAGTAATGTCTCAAGTGTATTTTTCTGCTGCACGTCTGTGTAGAAACTATAATGATGCCCCATTTCTATGCTCATGTGTGTATTTACAAATACGTGACTATAGAATATATGTTTTTCACCAAAGATGTTAGGTTTGAGGATAAACAACTATGCACCTTTTTAAACCCTCATTTTGCTATCATTGGGGAAAACTTCTCTCACGTCCGTTCCATTAGTCCCAAAGGGCAGCATGGGTACTTGCCCTTACTAATGCTGCATTATTGATGGATGGTAATGGTGTCATTACAACAAGACAGGAAGCTGGTGGATGTTTTAACACGGGGCTGATGAAGACATGTAAGGAATCAAAGTCCACCAGGTCAAACTGGGACAATTTTTGCTTTTTTAAAGGTCTTTCCACAAGGAATGAAGAACACTAAAGCAATAATGGTCCAAGCCATACTCTTCAACGCTACTATCCAGGCCATTATATATAATGAGAAACTAAAAAATGTTTTACTATATGGTAATTTAGTATGATAAGCTGGTACTAGTGCTTGTTTTTGCTGTGCTGGTCTGTACCAGGCCAGTCTGGGTTTTCTGCTGACTGTAAAGTCCAGCTAAAATTACCAACTTAGGGCCTGATTTACTGATATCTCCTTCCAAAAGTTTGCAATTTTTTTTTTCACCCGTTTTCCAGGTGAAGAGTAAATGTGTCATTGAAATCAGGTGCAAATCGCTGTATTTAAATGAAGTGTTTGCTTGTGTTAAAGTGATCCCAGCAATGGAAAACAGAGCGACCGCAAAAGGAAAAGAAAATCTGGTCCATCGAAATTAAGAAATATAAATATAACAATAACAAAACGCTATATCGGAGATTATCAGCAAGAAAGTCAATACTGTGGGGAAAACAAAAAGGCAACAAAAAAAAGGCTTAATAATAAAACGTCGGCAAATAAAAGAGGAGGGACAGTGGATGAGATCCTCTAACAAACACCGATCAGCAGGTCCAGATCTTTCTGTGATGAGCAGGTGACTTTTCATTCAGTGCCTCGCTACTACTCGGGAACCTTATGAAGCTACTTGTGAATTCTGCGGGACACATTCAGGACCTGGGACAGCACATCTGAATAACGGGACTGGATGGGATATCCAAGCAGCGAAACGCTGGAATGACCCAGAGGCAGGACAATGCTGAGTCGTAAGAAGTTTTGACATTGCATGGCTCCTCCTTGTTGTTGGCTGTCAATGATCATCCAGTTCATTCAATAACTCAGAAATGCCATCGCTGGACAAACGATATGTCTGAATAATCATCTCAAAAATGTTTCCAAGGTTGTAAAACACGTTCTCTATGTAATCTTTTGGTTTCCCCTGTGTCTCCTTCTCACAACAATAATAACAGCAGCTGTCTCTCCAGATTTGCGCACCTGATTAATACATGCCTTTTAGTCGTACTAAAATACACATGCAATCACTTATCGTATTTCTACTTCCAGGCTTAGTAAATATCGCTGCTGGTGCTAAATTGTTCTATTTGCATTAAATAAAACATATTGGTGATTATCTTTGGTATCAACTCTGTGATATGCACATGTTCAAGAACACATGAACTATGTCCACTCAGCCTTGTGTGGACATAGTTTTCATGTGTTCTTCTGATGTCTTCTGATGTATTGCTGACATTTCTGGTGAATAGGAATATATGCCATTTAAATATTAAAAGCATCATTTTCTGTTCGTTATTTTTGGAAATTTTAATTGTAATTTCACTTGCAGGTATTAATGCAGCAGGGTGGTGAAATACATATTACATTACACAGTTGTTACACTGGTCTCTGCCACATTTAACTACTGATGATCTGAACTGTTGAATAGGAAAACTATTTTATTGTTTTATTTTGGCAATTATTAAATTTGCATTCACACAAATATAATAATATACTGTATTTTCCTGTATTTGTAGTTTTTATGTGGGAATTTTAATTTATTAACTTTTTCTATAGACCAAACTTATTTTTTTGATAAATAATAATATAATACAATAAAACCTTGAAATGACAAAATATGATTATTGGTAAAATATTGGGTATACATTTTTTCTTGTATTTCCATAAATAAAAAAACTGTCCCTAAAGGGTTCAGTGTACTTTCCACAAGACGACACAAAAAGTAAATTCAGTCATCTCCTTCAGGATCTGAATATGGTTATTCCTGAGATGGACATGTGATAGTGGAATGTAGTGCTAAAGATGAAAGAGTTTAATGATAAGAAGTGGAAATGATGTGCTCAGTGTTTGTGGCAATTTCCACACAGCTAATTTGAAAAAGAATTTCACATGGTGAAGCTGATGTATCATGTAATTGCTCACCATAGCAGAGGAGCAGATAGTAGGTTTTTTTTATGACCCGACAATTATTTGTGCCATTCTTTTTATTTTTTATACGGTGAGTAAACTGACGATGCCAAAAGTTAAAAAATATATGTATATTGTATTGTTACTGTCTACCAGATGTATTTGCAAAACTCATTTTAATGCACCATGAGTTACCTTTATGTGTAAAACATGAGTGTGTAGTATTTCTTAAGTTTCACTCCTTGATGTGGTTTTACCAGTAAAAATCAGTGTAGATGCATCAATCCTCTGCGTGGTATTTAATGTGCGAACACATTGAAATCTGACATTGATAAGACCTTAAAATTGATAGAGGTCACAAACATTTATAGGTAATCACAGAAATGTATACGGGCATTTATATTGCATAATGTGTATAAATATTTCACACAAATAGTATTTTGTGTGTGCATGCGTATGTGTGCGCACTTGCTTATGTGTCTATGACCCAATTGGTGAGGGAGGGTCCCTGCTCTCTCCTGGCCTTCCAATGAGGTTCCCATGGTCCTGTACCAGTTAATAAAAATAACATTTTGAGCATAATAAACCATAAAAATCATTCAAACATCTTTGAGATATCACTATATTTCAGTTTCCCAGATGCAGGCTTCAGGTTTTTCTTCCAAAAGAAAGGAAGGAGCCACAGATGCTCAAACATTATCAGTTTTCTCTGTAAAAAGGGTTTAAGACTGCTTACTGTTTCAGTCAATATGCAGCTGAAGATATTAAGACAAGAGCAGTACAACCTTAAGTGTGTACATAATTTAGTTCAGTTATGGAATAATGAATGAAATACACAAAACAGAGCTGTGTTTATAATTTGTCAATAACATATTATCATACCAGCAGAGACCTTGTGGGAAAGCATAAAGCTCAGACACAATATACCAGTGACCCCACCTTATTTCTGCCATCCAACTTTGTGCCAACAGCAGTATGGGTTTGTTCAATTCTTTTTAGCCTTTAGAAAGAAAGGCAATAGACAGACTTCAAAACATATCTATCGATCAATCGATCGATCGATCGATCAATAGATATCACAGATGAAGAAAAAAAAGATGCTCCGGGTAGAAAATGTGAATAATAGTATCTTCAAATCAGGGGAGCCCCATCCATAAGGGTCTTCACCCACTCAGCTCCATCACATCCACAGTCTCCATGACAACCACTTACCCTGACAACCCCCCTTCCTCACGATGACCTCTCTACCTAGCTGTCCTCCTGGGCCTGTCACAGAGCTAATATGGCAGCTGCGGAGCTCCCTGTGGGAATGAGAATACCACCCTTCCTGTACTCGCTCCTCCCTATGAGATTAAAGCAACTGAATTTGAGGTAGCACCTCTCATTCGGATAATCAAGCCTCTGGTTCCATGAGTTAAGTGACCCTTTGCCTTCAGGCACAGGGATAAATTGGATCTGCAGTGCTGCAAACCAATTACAACTTAAAAGTTCTCTCTCTTGCAGAGTGGACAAAATTCAATCCAAGTTTTTTCTGGTATCCCATGAGAAAATTGAGTTAATGGCAGCCTTAACCCGTACTAGGGCCCAACTGCTTGCTTATTTTTAAACTTATCTGGTGATTCTGTGCTACAGGAACGTTTGTGGACTTAACAGCAGCTGAAGTACAACCCAAACAGGCACATGGGCACACACACAGCTCCTTGAAGTATCTCTTTGTGCATGGAGGTTGCATAATGATTCCATGACTGCCTGTCAGACATCATATGGAATTGATTCCACGGCCAAAGCTCCCTCCCTCTCGGCACCACTGTCCACATCCCCATTATCAGTATCCCTTGAAGTCTCTTGATCATTTTGTATCTACCTATTATCGTATTAAAAATGGTGCACATCATGCTACAGTGTTGTGGGCAATAAAGAGACAAAAAAATGGACAGGTAAGACCTTCACCGTCAGTTTTGTGTATCAGCAGTAAGGTCATTACCTTTAAAGTATTCCTACTTTAAACACACAATAGAGTTTTTGAGCTGCAGGTTTGGACTCATCAGAACAACTCTAACCATCATTGGAAAACATCTTAATATGGCTGGAATGATAGTCATTACTAGAATTATGCAATTTCAACTTGCTTGTATCCACTACAATACGTTGGAAATTGAACCTTTAGGCATTGCAGAAAGGGGAGTAGAAGACATATATATATATGCCAAAGTGTATAAATGCATGAATGTGTGTGTGTGTGTGTGTGTGTGTGTGTGTGTGTGTGTGTGTGTGTGTGTGTGTGTGTGTGTGTGTGTGTGTGTGTGTGTGTGTGTGTGTGTGTGTGTGTGTGTGTGTGTGTGTGTGTGTGTGTGTGTGTGTGTGTGTGTGAAAGGCATGGCTGTGTAGCAGAGTAGTGTGTGACTTACCCCCGGCTGTCCCTGAGGGCTGAACATGCTGTGACAGTGCTGATCCTTCTCAGCGTCTCCTTCTTCCAAAACCTTTCATCTACAATATGTTTGCTCCTTTCCCTCCTAATCATACCGTCTTCCTCTCTATACCACTCATGTCTTTCCATACTATATCTCCATCCATCCTCTATCTTTATCTCCACATCCGTCTTTCCTCACTTCCTCCGACTCATCACCAACTCTTAATTCACTTTCGCCTTCTTTCTTTCTTCTCCACTCATCCCCTCACTCTGTCTCCCTATCTCATCCTTTTCTCCTCCTCCTCTCTGCCGGCCTCACCAGTGCTTAAGGAGCTTGGTATAGCTTGTCTCCCTGCTGGCACAGAGAACAGGCAGACACATGGGAGGGCTGTTTTGTAATCCAGCAGGTCATACCACCCTTGCACAGCAAAGGGGAGCAGGGGGGGGTGATGGGATGCAGGGCCTGATGGGATGCAGAGAGGGAGGGAAGGGAGGATGGAATGGGCCTATACAGTACCTTCTAACCTATAACTTTCTTGCATCCCTCTGTCTGCAAACAAATGGTCTCTCCCTTTTTTCCCACTGATGCTAGGAGGTCGTGCTTCACTACATCCTTCCTGTGTGTTGAGGTTTTACGAATGACTAAGAAACGGAGGCAAAGTAGGGAACAAGGGAGGGATGTAGGAAGAGGAAGAATATGAGTTTGAGGAAATTTGGAAATAGAAGGAGTGATAAAACTGAAAAGGAAGGGAAAGGAAAGGAGAGGGATGAGAATGACAGGAAGGATGAAGAGAGGATGGGTATCGGGGGAGGGATGCCTCAACGGGTAGTAGACTGAATGAAGCATCTTAGCTCAAGAAATACTTTTAAGTATATGAATCAAATGTATGATAAAATAAACAAAGAAACTGTTAGTGAATTTTGAGATACAGATACTTTCGATAAACTTTAAGTTCTAACCCAGTTGCACAGTTGAACCATTAATAGTGTGAAAAAGTGTATTCAGAACAACAGGCAAGCAGAGGCATAGAGAGAGAGAGTGAGAGAGAGTTAAAGATAGAGGTTAGGTCTCGGTGTGTGAGCATTTCTCAGCTTCACTGCGAGCTCTCTTCTTTCTTGCAGTTTGTCATGCTGTCGATTCATCCTCATGTTCCCCTCACTCAGCTCAGGAAGATGCTGTTATTCAGCAATGTTATGGATGTGAATGGTTTGCCCAACCCTGTTACCACACTGAATGTCGAGACACGACAATTCTGCAGTGTTCAGTATCATCAAGGCAACTGTGGTTATAGAATGCAAACTACCCTCAAAATCATTATCTAACCATTAGGGCATGCCTGAAACCTACAAAGACTGGACAAACCACACCTTCAGATTGTTTTCAGATAACCTCACAAATTCCAATGCTTTTCGCAAGTTGTTGTGGCAACCAGTAGCTTATACTGCTTATATGCTGTGAAATTGCCCTAAAATGCCAGAAAAGAGGCAAAAGCTCAAAATATCCTGAATGCTGAGACGTATAGGGCTGAGTTTGATGCAAAATGAAGCTAACTTTATGTAAAGCTGTTCATTCACTGGTACGTCGCCCTTTGGCAATGCATAAATGACACAATCAGTCACCAGTGTCACTTATATCAAATATATTTTGAAAAATCTTTAAGATTGACTGCCAGTGAGTGGATTCAGATTTAAGATTACAGTCTTTACATATACAGTATGTATCACACACTTGGTTTTTACTAATTCCTACAGACCCAAACTAGAACAACTTCATTCTAACTGTGTTCCGTCACTTGTTCCCAGCCTTAGACTGGATATAAAAGTGGACGTAACTGAAAAATAAGGCCGATGCAGAAGTGCCTTAAACTGCAGTACCACCGAGTGTCAGTAGAGATTGGCACCAAGAAGGCGGCTCCGTAGACTCCTATTCAACTTGTCCCATGAAGTTACCAATACTCACACCCACCATCCCTGCTCTACTGGTTTTAGAACTTGAGTATGACTTGTGCCTACATACTTCAGCACCGTTAATGCATGCTTTAAAGCCATACAATCATACCTCCTACTCATGACCACCAACACCATTCCTTTTCTGCCAAATCCAAAGACTGCCGTGCTTCAGCCATCTCCCTCACTGCCTGCTGCAGGTCTCATCCACAAGCTCCCACAACAGTGCTGCTGTTGACCACTTAATGAACCCTCGTCAACCTACCTTGACTGGACGCACCCTTGCACTACACCACCGCCCCTCTACCTCAGCTGCTAGTTCGGAATATATTTCTGTGTTCCTCTCATCCTCATCAAAACTATCTTCCCACAGCACTGTCAGCTCATTGAAATAAACTCTTTGCTGGCTACCGAACCATAATATAATGTCTGACCTCTGGCTGGCACAATTTATTTCTTGTCGAATCATAAGCTTTCCACCCAGATCTACCTGCATTTACCAGTCTCTACTTATATTTAACACGCTAACAGCTTGCCTATCTGGTCCCTTTCCTCCTTCACTTTCCAAACATGAAGGCAGCTATTGGTTTTATTACCAATAGCTGACTTATTGTTTCCACTCTTCCCTTCTCGATGGCAGCAGCCAAACACCTCAGTACCTGGTTGTGCCTCCAAACCAATCTAACACCCTGACAGACTGTTCGTACCTTTGAACATGATGGACAGGTTCCATCCTCACCTCCCCACTGCTTGAGGTTCTGAGGTGATGGAAGCATGCCATACGTTGCTCCCTGCAGAAAGCCTATGTGACTCGACTCCATGCATCACAGGTCCTTCCAACTAAGTCTTCAGTTCTCTACACTCTCCAAGTTCACCAACTGTCCCTTTTTAATGTGAACAATAGCCCTAACATATCTCTGTAACTACTGTATTTTTCGGACTATAAGGCGCACTTAAAATCCTTAAAATTTTCTCAAAAATTGACAGTGCGCCTTATAATCCAGCGCGCCTTATGTATGGTTACTTGTTGTGCTTATTGATCGATTTTATGTGGTACAATGCGCTCAAAAATCTGTCGAAATGTGTAAGTACGACTTTGGTAAGCAACGAAGCCGCTCCGCTCAGTGGATATTCGGAGCATTACGGTACGCTGTGCCACGACCTGATCGGCCCCGTAACAGGAATGTAATGTCTAAACTAAAAGTGCATTCATGTAAGGCAGCCTGCGCCCGGAGTATGCGTTAGCTACAATAAACCAGTCAGAGAACAGTATTTAGTACGCTTACCCCCTCCACTTTTTATACGTAATACTTACTGTGCTTCAACATTATATTACAGTACATTTGTGTGTACGTAAAAGGACTCCAAAAATGGCACCTGTTAAGAGGCATGCTTACGAAGCGGGTTTCAAACCCCAAGCAATTATCTACGCAGCAGAACATGGGAATAGAGCAGCCGCCAAAGAATTCAACATCAATGAATCAATGGTACAGAAGTGGAGGAAGATTTACCGGACTGTGTTGTTTTGCTTAATGCGCCTTATAATTCGGTGCGGTTTATGTGTGAACATAGACACATTAATTCACAGTGCACCTTATAATCCGGTGCGCTTTATAGTCCGAAAAATACGGTACTCCTTATGGTGCACCAGATCAATGACTAGCTTCATTCTTTCGGCAGAGCTAGCCTTACTCAATATTGGGTCCCCTGTGCTCAGACCTAAGCCCCCCTTTGCTGTACCCTACCCACTAGCTCTGCCTGCCTTACTGCTGCCTATGCCTCCTGAGCTGCCTGCCTTGCATTCCATTTCCTTCTTGTGCTTGGTGCTGATGCTAACTTCCTCACTACCTCATCTTTATTTCCTGCCAACTGCAACTTTACTCTTACTCTAACAGAGACAATTAAATGTCTCTGTTAGGCTTGACACTACTGAAGCAGTGGGAACTCCCAATCACTTCTTAATATATGAACTAATCAGTCTGTCCAGTCTCTGAGAAACTGACCACGCTACTGACACACTATACTGTCAATGAGCACATTACCCTGGGAAATAACCCAAACTGTAGACACTACAGCTTAGACCATTAGAACCCAATGAACGCAAAATGTGTCCAAATTCGAGTATTCATCACAAAGAGATGCAATGCATATATTGTGAAACTGCATGACTTGAGCTTTCCAAAAATGTTGGTGCCTCGTCTGTGTGACAAAGCGTTGTCGACATAATCTAAGCTCAATTATGCATCGTCGTCATACTCTGCAGGAAGCGCTGCATCCATCTCCAGATATCTCTCAGACTGTCATGAGGACCCAAATGCAGGCTGACAGACTTAGGTATCAGTCCCAAAATACAGTCTTTATTGCAATAAACAAAAACAAACAAACAAACCAACAAACCAGAAGGTGGCACCTATAGTGTCCACTTGCTTCCAGTTGGGAGGGCAACTTGACCGACAGATCCAGAGAGACACGGCTGGCAGGGCAGCCGGCAGACCAGCGGACAGGACCGCTGGAAGGAACGGAGTCAATAATCCTTCCGAGTCGGGAGGGCAACTCCACCGACTGGTGACTCCGACAGGGAGCTCCGCAGGAGGAACAGAAACCGGAGGAACAGAAACCGGAGGAACGGGGAGAGAGGGGGGGGGGGGGGGGGGGACGGACGGACGGGCGACTAACAACTGAACCGACCCACCAGAGGAGTGCAGGGACAGGATACATATAGTCCGGGGAGGTGATCAGGGAGATGCAGCACACCTGCAGGTGGTGATCAGGGGTGAGTGGTTGCATCTGCTGGGACTGGTGAGGGGCGTGGCCACAGGAGGTGAGAAGAGGAGGACACAGAACAAGCAGACAAGGGACTGAAGGGACACAGGAGGAGAGGAGATCAGGGGCAAAACAAAGGAAAACCAGACTCCTGACAGTACCCCCCCTCAAAGGGAGCCTCTCGGCGACCAAAAAACAGAGGAAAACCGGACTCCTGACACAGACATTGTTAGATTCTAGATAATCTCTTCTACAGAACTACAAAAAATACTAATAACATTACTTTCTGTTGAGATACATTTAAAAACATAACAATTTTATCGGACAAATAGTTTTTTTCCCCTTGATATAAAGGCTAATATAAAAATATTTAAGTATTATCAAATTAAATGATGAAAGATCTGGATAGCCAAGACTGTCCGGAAATTTTTTTATAAATAAATAAATATATATATAGCATGAATGGTTAGCCCCAACAATGACCAATATATGAGCCTCGGGTTCAGGTTAAGCTTTCCCAAAAGTCCTGACCGCACCACCATCAAACGCCACTATTTTAAATGTTCGTTTATCCAATGAGATGTTGCATGACTTAATTGGCTTAATCCTTGATTCAACAAACTTTCTTGCCTCTGGGTCAGTCCAGCGTATTGCTACCGGGAAATCTCACGCAGTCCCTTTTTTCAGGTGTGCTGTCCCAGGTTCTGAAATCAAAGTCCCGCAGAATTCACAGGTAGTTCCATAAGATTCCCGAGCACCTGGGAGGCACTGAATGAAACCAAGTCAACTGCTCATCACAGAAAGAGCTGGACCTGCTGCTCAGTGTTTGTTAGAGACATCTCATCCACCGTCCCTCTGGGTTTTTTTGCTTAATATCTTGACATCTTCTCTTAATTTCATCTTTTGATCTTTTTGTTTTTCCCACAGCAGTGACTTTCTTGTTGATAATCAAGAGACAGTTTTTTTTCTTGTTATATTTATATTTCTTCATTTAAATGGGATCCAATTTATTTTTTATTTTGCGGTCGTTCTGTTTTTTCATGGCTGGAATCACTTTAACACACACAAGCTCCTCATTTTAATAGAGCGATATGCACCTGACATAAAGTGATGCAATTACTCTCAGTAAATCCCTCGCGGGTGCAAAATAAATGCGCAAACTTTATGAATAAACATGCAATTTAGTACCATATATTTGAGTTCTTAATAAATCTGGCCCTTAGTCTCTTGCATCTGAACTGGTAAACACAAAAAAAGATTATATTTGTTGTTGTACACCTGCCCCTTGCTCAGAGTTTTTAACTGAATTCTCAGACTTTATATTAGATTTAGTACTTAGATAAAGAGATTATAGTTGGTGACTTTAACATTCATGTTGATGTGGACAACAATGGCCTCAGTTCTACTTTCAGTTCATTTTTAGACTGACCTGGCTTTTTTCAAAATGTGAATAAATCCAGTCACTGTTGTAACCACACCCTCAATTTTGTTCCCTTATATGGCATAGAAACTGAACATTTAATAGCATTTCTTCAAAACCCCTCATTTATCTGACCATTGTTTAAACACATTTGAATTTACAATTATGGACTACATAGCATGTGGTAAACAATTCCATTATAGTAGATGTCTTCCTGATCGTGCTGTGGTCAAATTTAAGGATGCGATTGCAATTCTATTTACCCCAATGACAGGTGTCAATACAGTGGAAGGCAGCTCCCTCAACTTTACTCCCACTCAAGTGGATCACCTTGTTGCTGCAGCCTCTCTGTGTATGAATCTTGATGATGTTGCTGCTCTGAAAAAGAGCATAATGAACCAGAGGAGGTTGTCTCCTTGGTACCATTGCTGGAAAGGAAGTGGCGTTCCACTAATTTGGAAGAATTTCACCTATCCTAAAAGAATAGTGTAATAACATAAAAAAAAAGCTCTCTTTAACACCATTGTTATTCTTATTCATTAATTGAGTAAAACAAGAACACCGCCAGGTTTCTTTTTTTGTTTTTATTGTAGCCAGGCGACAAAGAAGTGCAGCTGTGTTGACAGTTCTATTCCTTCAGCTCTCAGTAGCAATGACTTCATCAACTTCTTCACTACTAAAATTGTTACCATTTGGGAAAAAATTGGGCAGACCCTTGCTCTCATTATTACAGATATGTTTACAAGCACAGCAGCTTTAGACACGTATTTCTAAAATCCTTGAAAAAAGTCTTTGCAAATCGACTATGTGATCATTGATAGAGGGATGGTCTGTCAGAGTGTATTATAGCACAGAATTGGTGAAAGTTACAAATGATCTATTAATAGCCCTAGACAATGGGCTCATCTCTTTACTTGTCCTGCTGGACCTAAGTTCTGCATTTGATACGATTGATTAAAATATTCTATTACAGAAATTGGAAGATGTTATGAGGATTTAAGATTTCAATTTGTGTATGTCAATAATGAGTATTCCAAGTAAACAAGTTAGTTATGGAGTTTCAGGAGGCTTGATGGTAGGCTCAGCACTATATACATGCTTCCATTAGACAATATCATAAGAAAACGATGCATAAACTTCCATTGCAAATTAGTCAAAATTACTCATTACAAAGACACAATTTGTGTGAAAAGTGTCAGATAAAGCACGTTAGGATAAGATTTAGTGAGGGAAATCCAGTGTTTCCCGTTCGATTGGGATCATGTGCTCCTCCTGTCACTCAGCTAAAAATTGTTGCCAGTAGGAGTCCAGGGTTCTGATGTGAGCTGAGCAAGAGCGAGATTAGTGGGTTAGCAAAGTATGTCGGAGTAGAGCCAGGGTTGTCAGTGGCTCTCTTTTAACTTGGCTAGATCACTTATACTGCAAACTTAACCTTTTCCAGAGTAGGTTATGTTGGAGATATCGTATCAAAACCTACAAAAATACCGCCTACTGACCAATCAGTTCTCTTAGAAAAATGTCATCGTAGATCCCGTGGAGCTTGGTGCAGTGGAACAGTCCTCTGAGGGGGGACAGAGTATTCAGAGACCGACAAACCTCTGTGGCTTTCCCCTGTGATTTTTAGATGATGTATAGATTCATTTAATTGTTTTTTACTGATATCACTCTATAACAGAGACTCACTGAAGCACAAAAGCATTGCACTTTTTGAAGAGATTTGACATCTCCTATTATGAGGTGGTGACGTTTAAACGGACCCAGATGCAGACACAGTACAACAGAATCTTTCTCGAACCAGGACTCTTTATTCTCCCAGGCAGGGACAAACAGGTAAAAGACAAACTGTTCAAGTTCAGAGGCGGCCAGGCATCAATAGTGCAGGAGCAGTCTCCTGGAAACAGTCACGTGAGCTGGAAGGCACGTCCTTGCGCTACGCTCCGATCCGAGCCGGAAACTGGCTCCGCCGCGAGTGCGGCTGATAGGCAGGCAGGCAGGCTGACAGAGAGCACCATGTGTGAGCGTGGCCCACTGTGTGGTGTCCCGAGGTCCACAGAGAGCGGCAGACTGGATCACCTTGTGTGAAGTACCGAGGTCCGACACAAGGGGCAGGCTGGATCACTGTGTGGAGTCCCGAGGTCCGACACAGGGCAGCTGGCTGGATTGACTGTGTGGATTTCTCGAGGTCCAACACAGGAGAGTGAGACAGGGTCGACTGCGTGACGCCCGAGGCTTGACACAGGATTGCCAAGATGTCTACAGATCCATTCCTAGGAATGAACTTGACGTCTTCTTCGTGCAGGTGAAACCCAAGGCTCGACACTGGACGGCAGGTAAGTTTGGAGACAAACAGGGAGTCAGAACCGGAACTTCTCACTGAGTGAAACAGACAAACTTACAGGGATGAGATACCAGGCAGGTAAAACGGACGGACTGACAACGGGGAGGAGAATGTGTGTATGTATGCCAGGTGGTGATGATCAGGTGATTGGATCAGCTGCTCACAGAGAGGGGCGTGACGGTGACAGGCATTCGGAGGTGGGTACTGTGGGGAGACAGGCACAACAATAGCAGACAGGGGAACCACAAAACACATGAGGAGAGGTGATTGGGGGGGAAAACAGAGGAAAACACACTTAGGATCAGACAGGAATTCTCACACCTCTGGGTGAAATGATAAAACTAAAACATTCATACACGTCATGAGAATACATTTATTAAAAAAAAAACATTTTATGAAATATGCACATGTAATTAGAGTCAGATCTTCTTGAGCACTTTAAGGTGATATTATAAGCCTATCAACTTTAGCTACATGATTTTTTTTTTTTTGCACATTCCACAGCTGCAGCTGCAGCTATGCTGCTTTCATTTGTTTTAAATTATAGTTTGCTCCTTGTTGGGAAAATATGTCGTTCTGCTGTCAGTACACTTGTCCATGCTTGTGATTGGTCAGATCTTGCAAACACCTCCTCTTTTATGTGAACAGTCAGAGCCGAAAGCAGAAAGCCCAAGCTAACAGAGAAAGTTGTAGTACCGATTATCTTTGTCCTGTTGACCCAGCTCATATAAAGAAAGCCTGGGTGTGTTGACACAGTGCTGACACATAGATGACCACCATTAATATATTCACATGTTCGTTGTAGATTAGGTTTTCAATTTTATGAAAATTTTGTAAAAATATAAAGTATAATGGAAATTAACTATAAACTAAAATTATATTTAATGACTGCATACAGAGGATTAAGGAGCAATCCAATATTTCATCAACTATTTTTGTTCAGCAAAAAATTGTTTAGCCTCTATATTAGTAAAGAAAAGCCAGATCTGTCATTAGGGCCCGAGCACCGAGCATTGGTGCGAAAGCCCTATTGTATTTCGTAAAAATGTTCTTGGTAGTTCGTTGTTCTTCTCCTTACGTAAAGTGATTTGCCTTTTTGGAGGCTTTATCATATTCAAAAACTCATGAAAGTGGATACACATATGCCTCCCGGTGGCCACAT
Source organism: Brachyistius frenatus (assembly GCF_029030835.1). Classification (NCBI taxonomy): domain Eukaryota; kingdom Metazoa; phylum Chordata; class Actinopteri; family Embiotocidae; genus Brachyistius; species Brachyistius frenatus. Next base: position 50,046 of record NW_027210770.1, on the reverse strand, counting down.
TTACCTAAATTCACCAAATCAGACACATGTATCACACCTAGACGCACAATTGCACCGTTACCTCAACTCGACAGGAAGTCCACCATTTTGAATTTAGTCGTCATTTTGGCCGATTCTGACATGTTGTACTTTGTCGAACTCCTCCGAGGGATTTTGTCCGACTGACTTGAATTTAGGTTCTATGGATAGAAAACATGTTTGGGATTAAAAGTTGTATAAATAATTCGTTTTCATCGATGTGTGTGCCCGTAGCGTGGTGGCCATTTTGAGGTCTCGCCATGAAACTACGAGTTGCTTTAAATCTTATGTACATGGACCTACCTTGTCCAAACATCACAGGTATGATAACATAAGACTGAAGACCTCTGTGTGGTAATATTCACTCATAGTCATAGCGCCCCCTGTTGGCCACCGGAAATGACACTTTTCATACTTTCACATTCTATGTCGAGCTGGTTGACCACATGAACGTAAAGTCGGGTCACAATAACCTAAACATGTAGTTGATGATATATTGAGACATTCGTTCGACTTTGTCAATGGGCGTCGCCGTGACGATGCGGCAAAGCTGGATGTCTCGCCGTGACACAGGAAGTTGATGTTTAAGGTCAAAGGATGCTTGAAACCTCACGAAATGTGTCACATACATCCGGTGTGGTGAGACCATACATGTGATATGTGTTTTGCGAGTCAGTGTGGCCAAACGGCTCGCCAGCGCACCCTACTGGAGACAGGAAACGAGACAAAAATAGCAACTTTAAGCGGGTATAGGCGGTCCCTCGCGCACTGCAAGTCAAGTCGGGGAGGCGGCTTTGGGGAGGCGGCTTCGTGGGGGACGACTTCGGGGAGGCGGTGCGCCTGAGTGCAAGGGCCGGTACATCACTGCTTGCAGTTTTAATTTCTTTTCTCGCTTTAGTGACAGACATAAACTGTGTAGTGTCCTTAACAAGTTGCCTGTCACAATCAAAAATATGTGTTTATAGTAGCAACCCTGAAAAATGAATCCTCTGTCATTTACAAAACTCAGGAAATCAAAAGTGTAATCATCACCAGTAAAAGTCAGACAGTGTGGAGGATCAGGGAGACATAAACACAGAGACAAAGGTAGAGTCATGGAGAGAGAAAATGAAGTCAGGTAAAGGCAGAAATGGGGGAAGTGAATACCACAGAGATAAAGAAAAAAGAAGACACAAAGGGAGTGGGGGGAGGTGCAACAGACGACAGGCTAAAACCAACTGCAGTGTTTTAATTGCAGTAAATTAGGCAGTAAGCTTCTTCCCACCTACTCTTAGTGTTGTTAATATGCTCTTCTTGTCCTCCTCCTTACTGCGAGTCCCCTGACACAAGTAACGACACATCCACCTACTTACATTTATGCATCCAGAAATGCACACATATATACACAAATGCATCCAGTGGCAGTGACACCCTTACACATTTTTACATGGACATTCATGGAAAGTCAAAGGGGTTATATTCAAATGCTCCAGCTGCTCGCTCTCCATACATACCCGTATGGTTTGTTTGCATGTGTGTGTGTGTGTGTGTGTGTGTGTGTGTGTGTGTGTGTGTGTGTGTGTGTGTGTGTGTGTGTGTGTGTGTGTGTGTGTGTGTGTGTGTGTGTGTGTGTGTGTGTGTGTGTCCGTCTAGCATGAGGCAGCTGGGATTTGAGAAGCTCTGACACATTTCAGCTGTTTAGCAAGGAGGCTACTATGCAGCAAAACTACCTCTCATGTTTGCATTTTAGGTCTCCTTTATGTTCCTTTCCCACTGTCCTACTGCTCTGCTCACACATACATAGATGGATGCACATGAATTCAGTTTTTGCTTTGCCTTTTTCTTTTTATCTGCTCCTCAGGTTATCCCTCCCACTCTCTCCCTCCTGCTTCCCCTGCATGTTAACTGAGCCAGTGGATGCTAAAGGCTTTAATCAAGGCAGCACAATGTGCAAGGCTCTGTGGTGGAGATCACTTTCCATCAGTGCTGCACTTTTCTCCATTTATCTGTGTGGCTAATGTTGTAGTCACCTAAATTGCTTGTTGAATTTTGGGCATCTTCTCATCCTCCCTCTCTTGGCTCACTTAAATATGTGCGATCTCTGCATGGGAACAAACATGTAGTCAAAAAGGATTACGATTTACAGGCCGATGGTGTATCAAAATTGATAACCTGAACAGGTAAAAGCTACAGATAACTTGTCAAAGGTCTTTTAACTTAGTATATTATATCTAGAATTGTTTGACTCTCCGCATGCAGAATGTTGGTATAAGCCTGCCTTTGGGTGACTATTGCAGTCAATATTCACCTCCCATTTTGCTATCTGTTACAAATCTGTTTGTTTTCAAAATCCATGTGTGCACCAGAAGTAACCACTACAACAAGCTCCAAGCTGAGGGGTGTACTATGAAGCAAGTTCAACACACACAGGCTTTCTTCATCCGAGCTGGCTCAATAAAACAGAAACTCACAAAGCCAAGTCAAATATAGAGATTTTTGATATAGGTTCTATTTTATTGCATTTTTTACTGGTATCATCCTACAACAGAGACGGACTGAAGCACAAAAGCCTTGTACTTGCCACTTAAAAAGTCTGACAGTAAACCTACCTTCCACTTTGTTTGAATTCTGTTTTTGTATGTATTTCTTGTTTGCTCCCCAGTTCGTTTGACAACCTTCGGGGCTGCGAGTAAAAGGATAAGGCTCATACACATAATTAGAATACATCTGAGAATAAACTATACATTCATACAGTAGACCTTCCTGCATTTGGCAGCTGCAGCTGGACTGTTTTTAGCCTGGATTATGCGCTTAACTTCCTCATATTTTTCTAAGATTTTAATTTGCTCTTCGTTTGTAATATGCTGTATGCCGCTCTGTTATCAGTGAACTTGTACACCTCTTCTATGTGAATGTGCTCAGAGCTGGATTGGGAAACCCTGAGTGGACATAGCAAGTTGTTAACCGGCTTCGTCCGACTGCTTAGTGCAGTCTCGTTTGTTGGGGTTTGTTGAGCCAGATAACAAAAAGATATCTGGGGGATGTTGAACCTGCTTTGTAGTACAGGCCTTAGGTATCACCCAGTATGTCCAGTTCAAACTTGGAAGCAAATGTTTCTGACTTGCAAATAGAAACTTGTAGTAGACAAGAAGCACATGGAAGTAAAGCACATGCACACAACGCAACATTGTTAACTAGTTGTACTTGTCCACAAGTGGATTCTAACCACGGCTCTTCGGGTGAGAGAAAGATATCCCAAAAAACATCACATATCGTCAGGTGGATTGTGAGGAAGTTGGTGCCATGGTGGCACATTCAACTTCAACTTCTTTAATGTCAATCCACCATATGACATACAGACATACAGAGGGATCAAAAAACGGTTTCTCACAGTCCTACTGTGTGCAAACAAAAAGACAAAACAAGAAAAGCACAAACATGCAACAATAAAAAAAAAAAAAACAAAACAGACAACGTAGTGCAAATTTGGGTCTGCAGTGCAAAAGTTCAGAGTTTATGGGGCAAGGGTAAGAGAGGGGAGAGAGCCCAGCATCCTGACAGCCTTATAGGCGAAGCTGCTCCCCAGTCTGGGTGCCAGAGCAGTCAGTCTCTCTCTCCATCTCTGGGTCTCTACTTTGGTTTGACTTGGTTAGGTTTCATTTTGTTTCTTACATCTGCACATCCTTATACATTCACACACTACACACATTACCAATGAACTGACACTTACTTAAGTTTTCTTAAATAAATTCATGTTACTTTAAATGATCATGTGCGGTCTCCACATTTTGTCCTTCCTTTGGTCATGGGTCATGACAAAATGGAGGCTCTTCCAATCAGTTTTAGTACTGGTTGTTTTAATATTTATGAGTGGAGTATCACACATGGCAGTAGGGAGTTCGTTTTTTGGGGGAGAGCATTGATCGAATCCATTTTGGGCTCATTGCTTGAGGAATGGGGAAGTAAAATGTTTAGTGTGGCATTATCTTGACTGGTGGTTCACTTTGTGAGGCATAGCAGCAGGTTCTATTAGAGAATCTGTTGTAGGGTGTTCTTTGTAGTGTGACTGAGAAAGTGGTTAGAGCCATCGGCTCGGAATCACATCCATGGTTTTTTGGGGATTGCTGTTTTACAGTTGCCCTCCAATGCCACTGGATTACAGTGAATAAATACCTGCCACAAGTATCTATACGAAGACTTGAGATATGTTTAGTTAAAAATGTTAGGAAATGACCTGGCAGGTGGCCATGTGTCGCCAGATCATGTAAGATCGGACGGCAAACAAATGTCGTTACAAATAAAAGAGAGATGTTCTTCATCCCTAGAACCTGTGGATGTCGCTGAAACAGACCATGCTGTTTCTGAAGTCTGTGCTTCAGAACCAGAAGGTGTCACTAAATCAGAGACAATTGTGTTAACAGTCTGTGCCGTGACTTGTGCAATGGCTCTGGATGATAGTGATGGAGTATTGGTGAGGCCGTGTGAGGTAAAAAAGTTTGCATCCTCAGTTCTAACTGAACTTTGTATTTCTCGTTCAGAGCTAGTGAAAGAACAAAAAGAAGACCCATCTTTGAAGAAATTGTATGAACTGGTTTTGCCTTCATCTCAGGTAGAAAAGGATAGGCAGGGGTATTTTGTCCAGGATGACCTCTTGCTTAAGGTTTGGGCTGCTCATGGAGAGGCATTCAGTGGTGATCCCATTGTGCAAATTGTATTGCCTTTAAAATTTAGGACACCAGTAATTCAAACAGCTCATAATAATGTTGCATGACATATGGGTGTAAAAGAAAACCTACAATAGTGTACAATAGTGTCTGGCCACGTTTAAAAGGTGATTCTGCCATTTGAGCACTTGATTATTGAATGTGTAGGTCTGCTTCCCTGGTCCAAGTCAGGTTGTTCTTATTTGTTAACAGTAATGTGCCTTTCCACTGAGAACAATCACTGCAAAATCTGTAATCAAGGCTCTGCAGTCAGTTTGTATCTGTGTTTGGAATCCCCAAAGTAATACAGAGTGATCAAGGGTCAAATTTTACATCTCGGTTGTTTGCACAAGTTCTCAAACAGCTTCACATAAAGCATAACAAGGCCTCACCATACCATCCCCAAAGCCAAGGTGCACTTGAGCGCTTTCACCAGCACTTAAATATTTACGCTGCACGCTTATTGTACAGAGTTAAAAGCAGATTGGGAGGAGGGTTTATCCTGGCTCTTGTTGGCAGCTACAGAAGTTGTCTAAGAAAGTACAGGATCTAGCCCCAATGAGCTTGTTTTTGCACACACCGTTCAAGGCTCTGTAGTGTATGATCAGTGGATGTCGACTGACCCACCACAGAACTTGATTACTTATGTTAATGGTTTCAGGCAGAGACTCTGAAGCTGGGGAAATGGCAAAACAAAACTTCTCTCAAAAAAAAATTAAATGATTGTTTGACCGCAGTGCATAGAAACAGGAATTTACTGCTGGCGACCAGGTTTTAGTCATATCTCTTTGACTCTCCTTTTCAGGCAAAATTATTTGGTCCATGCAATGCAATTGGTCAGGTTTAAAAACAAAACTACTTGATTGAAATTCCAAATAAAAGAAAGTTAACTAAAATCGGCCACGCCAATCTGCTTAAACCCTTTCATGCCCGTGCTCCTTTGGGTGAGGCTGTCCAAGGATATCCAGCTCTAATAGCAGACAATTCCATGTTGGCACTTAAAGGAGAAGAGGAAATGTCTGAACGGTTGTTGCAACCCCGATTGAAAAATTCTGAAACTTTAACAAAGTTGGATACTTTATTGGGTCATTTGGATGAAAGCAAATGTAAACAGCCGGTCAAACTTATTCAAAGCTACCCAGGTCTGTCCTCAGATACTCCTACTTGCACGAATTTAATAGAGCACGATGTTGATGTGGGGGATGGTAGGCCAATCACTCAGCAGTTCTGTAAGGTTCTCCAGAAATCACTCCATTCCATATATATACACATATATATATATATACACACACACACACACACATATATATATATATATATATATATGTATAAAACCATTTTTCCCCCCTCAGTATTATTGCACTATAATCCCTCACCCTTCTAATATTACAGAGACACACATCCTGTACCCACCCCTGTTTCTCCCACTTCCTGATAATGCATCCATTTCCTCTCCCCACATTGCTTTCCTCTTACATGTACAGTGCATCCAAAAAGTATTCACAGCGCTTCACTTTTTCTACATTTTGTTATATTACAGCCTTATTCCAAAATGGATTGAATTCATTTTCCCCCTCAAAATTCTACACAAAATATCCCATAATGACAACATGAAATAAAAAAAAAATTGAAATTTTTGCAAATCTATTAAAAATCAAAAACAAACAAACAAACAACAACAAAAAATCACATGTACATAAGTATTCACAGCCTTTGCCATTACACTCAAAATTGAGCTCAGGTGCATCCTGTTTCCACTGATCATCCTTGAGATGTTTCTACAACTTGATTGGAGTCCACCTGGTAAATTCAGTTGATTGGACATGATTTGGAAAGACACACACCGTCTATATAAGGTCCCACAGTTGACAGTGCATATCAGAGCACAAGCCAAGCCATGAAGTCCAAAGAATTGTCTGTAGACCTCCGAGACAGGATTATATCTAGGCTCAGATCTGGGGAAGGGTACAGAAAAATGTCTGCAGCATTGAAGGTCCCAATGAGCACAGTGACCTCCATCATCCGTAAATGGAAGAAGTTTGGAACCACCAGGACTCTTCGTAGAGTCGGCCGCCAGGCCAAACTGAGGGATCGGGGGAGAAGGGCCTCAGTCAGGGAGGTGACCAAGAACCCGATGGTCACTCTGACAGAGCTCCAGCGTTGCTCTGTGAAGAGAGGAGAACCTTCCAGAAGGACAACCATCTCTGCAGCACTCCACCAAGCAGGCCTGTATGGTAGAGTGGCCAGACGGAAGACACTTCTCAGTAAAAGGCTCATGACAGCCCACCTGGAGTTTACCAAAAGGCACCTGAAGGACTGTCAGACCATGAGAAACAAAATTCTCTGGTCTGATCAAACAAAGATTGAACTCTTTGGCCTGAATGCCAAGTGTCATGTTTGGAGGAAACCAGGCACCGCTCATCACCTGGCCAATACCATCTCTACGGTGAAGCATGGTGGTGGCAGCATCATGCTGTGGGGATGTTTTTCAGCGGCAGGAACTGGGAGACTAGTCAGGATGGAGGGAAAGATGAATGCAGCAATGTACGGAGACATCCTTGATGAAAACCTTCTCCAGAGTGCTCTGGACCTCAGACTGGGGCGAAGGTTCATCTTCCAACAGGACAACGACCCGAAGCACACTGCCAAGATAACAAAGGGGTGGCTTCGGGACAACTCTGTGAATGTCTTTGAGAGGCCCAGGCAGAGCCCAGACTTGAACCTGATTGAACATCTCTGGAGAGATCTGAAAATGGCTGTGCACCGACACTCCCCATCCAACCTGATGGAGCTTGAGAGGTCCTGCAAAGAAGAATGGGAGAAACTGCCCAAGAACAGGTGCCAAGCTTATAGCATCATCCTCAAAAAGACTTGAGGCTGTAATTTCTGCCAAAGGTGCTTCAACAAAGTATTGAGCAAAGGCTGTGAATACTTATGTACGTGTTATATTTTCGTTCTTTATTTTTAATAGATTTGCAAAAATTTTAAACAAACTATTTTCACTTTGTCATTATGGGATATTGCGTGTCGAATTTTGAGGACAAAAATGAATTTAATCCATTTTGGAATAAGGCTGTAACATAACAAAATGTGTAAAAAGTGAAGCGCTGTGAATACTTTCCGGATGCACTGTACATGCATCTCAACGTCTGGTAAGGCTCTTGCCAAGTAGTAGGGGTCTCCCATCATGCAGTGGGGCTGTACAGCCAGCACTCTCCCTCATTATCGCCATGCTTGTTCTGTCTGAAAATGCACTTTTAAAGCGCTTTAATTGCATTGGGGAGATAACCCAGAGGGCTTGAAACAGGAAGCCTTAGCCATATAAAGCCTTAAGGGGTTGGATGTGTGTGTGTGTGTGTGTGTGTGTGTGTGTGTGTGTGTGTGTGTGTGTGTGTGTGTGTGTGTGTGTGTGTGTGTGTGTGTGTGTGTGTGTGTGTGTGTGTGTGTGTGTGTGTGTTGGGATCCAGAAGGTGATGTAGCTCTTTGCATCAACTCCTCAGGAAGCATTAAGACTATTAAAGTATAGACCTGGCAAGGAACACACACACACACACACACACACACACACACACACACACACACACACACACACACACACACACACACACACACACACACACACACTCAGATATACATACACGTATTTTTCCTATCTCTAAAGTACACACACTGATGATGACTGAAGCTGCAGATGACCTGAAACAATTTGGTGTTGATGTTGATTCTATGTTTAAGTGTTAGCTACATCTGTTCATGATTTTTATTTTGTTGCTTTAGTATGTGTGTGTGTGTGTGTGTGTGTGTGTGTGTGTGTGTGTGTGTGTGTGTGTGTGTGTGTGTGTGTGTGCGCGCATGTACATTTATTTGTGTGGTCAGTGAAATGCAGACAAAGACCTGCACCCTTCAGTGCATGTGTGTGTTAAAGAAGGAGAGAGAGGGAGACAGAGAGACAAAAAAAATGTGGATGGTGCACACAATTCAGATGGCTCTGATGAGCCGAGGCAGTGACACGGTTGTTCTGAAATCCACTTTCTGGTGCTACTTGGACTTCAGTTATGAACCTGGGGTCATAGGGTGTTTCGGGACTTTAATCATGAGACACCCTCACCTGCGCAACCAAGCTGACGGTGATCAGTATGGACGAGCGGGTACAGCATTATCTGTATCTGTATCTGTTAAACCAACTAAATTATCTGTATTCGTACTTGGCTGGAGCGGTGCTTAGACTGGAAATGCGTGCAAAGTAACCGGAAGTTGTTGATTTAAGCCTGCGATTTATATGGGTTGATCAGAAATTTCGACATTTATTTTTTAATAGAAAACTATTTACAGAACAGTCCCAGAATTCACAGACAGAATTCAGAATTGAACTCCATGTTGGTACATCCAGGATTTGAATTTTCCTGGAAGGCCTGATTCGTCAATTGCAGTGAGCCATGTCCTTAAATCACTCCTGGTCTGTAAAAGTGCTGTTGTGTTCTTCAGGGAACGGGCAAAGATCTTGCCCAGGCTCTTAATTGTTTTTTTCTGTCACTGTTGGAATCTGGGCCAGTCCCAAGGTAAAATGGAACTGGTCTGCCACTTTCCCCTTCTTCAGGACCAGAGACCTGAACTTGACTGGTTTAATACTCATCCCTGCCCATGACATGAATTATACCAGTCCTTGAGGGATGTTGCAGTCTCCGAACAGACCATGCATGAATTAGATCTAGACATGATCTAGACAGGAGGCCTCTCATCTTGCCTCCGCTGGCTGACTTGACAATCATGTTCATGGCTAGTAAGAAGAGTAACATTGAGTTTTTGCTTCCGGTGGTTATGCTCTTCTCCAGGCATTGCTAGGCCAGTGTTAGTGACCCTGAAGAAATTCTCAAGCAGAAGTTGAAACGTTGCATAACCTAGGCCTTTGGTTCAAGCTCAAATCAACTAAAATAAAAGGTCCTAAAACTAGATTCAGGCACTGTGGGAGATGGCCATATAATGATTTGTATCAACCTGTGGCTTTTGGGGCCCATGGATAGTTGCCCTATCTGCTTGGTTTGTGTTAAAACCTAATGTCCAAAGGTTCTCGATCAGCAGTTCCTAACCTTTTTGACTTGTAACTCTTAAAAGCGAAGTAACATCAACTAAGAACCATTTCTCAACAATTACTGCATATTATTTAACTGTGAGCAGTTCAGGCCACCTGGAGATTTTTCTTCTTATTGATTGACTTTTGACAGCAGAAGGATACACTTTGGTTTGTTCAGATTGCAGGCAAATCGGAAGTGTTTCTTAACTAAGATCTTTAGTACAGACTGTCCACACTTATTTGCAAAAGACTGCAAAAGTAATGTAAGGGATCTGGTCACCAGAGCACCCAGACTGAGATGCATCTGTAGAAATCCACATGGAATTGCACTTTAAACCGTTTCCAAATGTGTTTTTTTTGCTGTCCAGATGTGTAAAATCAATCCTGATGTAATTGGGATATTACAAAAAACAGAAATGGGCAACACCTTTGAGACCAGAATTCCCAGAAACCAAAAGCAAAGTTAAAATCAGATAACCAAAAACAATATTAGAAAGGAAAAATGATCATGTTGGTTTTTCACTGCTGGATGTGCAAATAAGCAACTGTTTTCTAAAAAGTTTGTTGAATTAGTAGGGATGAGACGAGTGTCATCCGAGTAATTCACAGACAGACAGACACACACCCACATTTTTGCTAGCTGTGTGCACACAGCTACACAGAGGCCCCACAGTCAGGTTTTACAGTTTTATCGATGAAAAACCTGGAGGCGTGGTCCAGTGTCCAATGACCCACAAATTGCCTGCTCTGAAAAGAAGGAAACTTCCCTGCTTTCCTTTAAGAATCTGAATCTATATTCCATTCATTGAAGAATAAGAAAGTCCATTATTCATTCACCATGACTAAAATAAAATGTTTGTTGATGTCACTTGCACAAAACACTCAATACAAGTTGATATTATTAACCAAGCCTACAACCAAAAAACAGACAGCAAGTATGCAGATTTAAGGCAGGGCTTTAAAACAGCCATTATATGTTCAAATTATTCAAGTGTTACCTATTTACAAGATAAATAAACACTGAATAAAACCTGAAAACCATGATGGTATATGTGTAAATTATTGAATTTGTCATTGTGGGGTTGTTAGAATGTTCAACCATAGTAAGGCAGCAGACATAAGTGGTCTAGATATTTTCACCTTGCGGAGTTGGCAAATGCGGTGAGAGGTCACAGTCGAGAGTCAAACCTCAGTAAAAAGGAGTAAAAAATGATTGGCCTACTGAGGGCATGGGATACATGGTAACATTTGTTGTCCTGTTTTGTGTGAGTTTTGAATGACCTGGTGCACTGTATGTGTTCTAAGGGGGTCTTGATCAGTTTGACGAGGTCTGTCCACTTACACATGGCTGCCACTTTGATACTTGCAGGTCATTTCACTTCAAAGTTGACGAATTTCCAGAAATGTGCGTGGGTGACGACCCGTGCACATAACGCTAGACAATGCTTGTGATTCCATTTTTCAAGAAAAAAGATAAGTGCGGAGTCTAATTTTAATGGAAGCTGCGTTCAGCTGCACAGAGCAGATCAGCCAGTTAGGAGGTCCGACAGAAATGGCTATTTTCTGTCAATTTTCTAAATAAAACACCGTGTTGAGACCCCTAATGCCGGTGTCTCCAACCTTTTTCCTCTGAGAGCTACTTTGACCAAATTAAAGTGTCATGTTTAGTAACATTTATAGACATAGCCGAGCTCCACCAAAACCAGCTGAATAAGCTTCTTTTATGTGAACAATAACAAATTGATACTCCACCAACATTTTGTACCACAACGGCTTAAGTTCAACAATGTATGGATGCCTTTTGCTGTATGGTTTTAATTTGAAAAAAGCCTACCAGTAAAGATTACGCACCCATTTCTTTTCAGCTCAGTGTAAGAGTCCTGTCTGATCTGTGTGCTACCAGAAGGGTGGAGCTCAACCTTTCATATAAAATTACTGTATCCACATCTATCCCCCTGACAGTAGTAGGACAAGACATGCATTCTTTCTCCTGCTAACAGGCACTGCATGTGAAATACAGTTTTGAAATAATTATGAGGATGATGTTTGTTTAGCAACTAAAAGACAGCCGAATGTATTTCGTTAATGGGCTACAGCTCAAGAACATAGGAAGTGACAACAATAAACACAAAGCAGACAAAAAAGAAACAGTTTAACAATATAACCTGCTTTCCCAAGCCAGAAGCAGATAAATCATGACAAGTCAAGAAATCAGGAAGTCAACAAACATTAGGCAGACCAAAACGCTTTGCTTCTGAAATGCACCCAGTACAATATGAATCCGTGCAGTGGATGAAACAAAACAGCCAAACACATGACAAACCGGTGCCCGGTGAGATACAGGGATGTGTTTTTGGCTTGTCCATATACAGGGCAGTGTCAGCAGTACACAGACTGTGCTGCCTGCAAAGGTGTTTGTTTAACTTTCTTAAAGTTCATTACATCATTTGTTGGTACCTTTTTACGAGTTAAAAATGTGATTTTGATAGTTACTATGCAGGTTAAAAAGCTTGCTTTTGAAGTTTAGTATGGCAGTCTGTTAGTGCACTATGCACTGTGAAACATTGTTGAGGCAATCCCGTAAATTGCTTTGTTTCATGATAAATACATTAATAATCATATGTCAGTAAACATCTTGTTTAAAGAACATTTGACAAGCTCTGTTAAGACAGTTTTATTTACAACTATATACAATCCAATGTTTGGTAAAGAACAGACACTGAATGTTGTTTTTATTGTTTTATTTACAGTTTTCACCAGCTTGCCAATAAGAAGAGTGGCAGTAAATGTTCAATCTTACTCACAACTGTGTCTTCATTGGCTACAGTTTAAACTTGTTGTTTCGTAAAAGTTACGACACACTGCACAAGAACACTACTGTGAAATGTTCTCAAGTGGACAAAATGTCAACAAGTAGCTATGCCTCAGTGTCTAGTGCCTAGAGCAGCATGACATCGGCATCATCGGCAAGTTTTGGCCTGTGCCCCGGCTAAAGTAGAGGCGCCAGGCGTCATATGCTAGCCAAGAGGCAAAACTGAAAATTGAAAAGGCGGCCAGATATCAGAAAGGATAACAAGAAATGCTCAAAATTTGTTAGAAACAGTAAGATTAGACACAGAGCTTGAAGTGCTGACTCTACAGCGAGTTGCTGAAACAGCTGTGGTGGAGGCACACGAGTGCTAGAAAAACGCTGAAATGATTTATTCTGTAGTTGAAGAGGAAAAAACGGAATCGAAGAGAGTTCAAATTGAATGCACCACTGAATATGTGCAATTAGCTTCATTCTCCCTCCCCACTCTTACCTGTTGCTTCCCCATGCCTCGCATCAGAGCTTTGTAACCATGAAAGACATTTCACATTCGCAACATATTAACAACTGGCCTGAAAAAAGCTGATGATATGCACTTACCTGCACCAAATGTACCTAATCTGACAAGAGCTGAGATGAAGTCTGAAGTCAAAGAACCAATCCCACTTTAAATGTACACAGCGATAACAATGGCGGACGTGAACTCCCTCGGCAAATAATACGGGTGCATCCCCACGGCTAGCAGTTCAATGTCCGGGCTACAGAAACGTTCTTTCACACACGTGGTCGGGATTGCACCACCTCTCGTTCACATAGATTGCAATCCCTCCACCTTTCTTCTTGCCGCTCTGCACAACGTCTCTGTCCGCCCGAACAGTCCTGAAGCCGGGTACGGCCGCGCTGTGGTCCGGGAGATGTGAGTGCAGCCATGTCTCGGTGAAACACATGATGCTGGGTCTTTACCAGCGCGCCGAGCTCATCAGTCTTATTGGCCCACAGCTCAAGTCTGGCCTTACACAAAGCATGGGAGAGACTTAAGTGTTATGCTGCCCCTGAAATTATCGAAAGGTTGCTGTTTCCGCAGTTGGACAGTTTTCCCAAAGATTTCAGCCAAGGGCGACGCCAAATTATGAGAACTCTGAATCCCCAAGTTCTGCTTATGGAGATCCAAGGTGCAAAAGATGATGGATACCTCGCTGGTCTGTTGTATCTGGACACTTCACCTGGAATTGGACCAATTACAGACAAGCTCCCATATTGGCTACAGGTGAAGTGGGTGCCTGGTTGGTCATGGTCCAAAAAAGTAGAACCGCGGACACTGCACTCCCTTTGAGACAGAGACTTTTACATTTTAGTCTTTAGCATACCAATGACTTTTTTTTGTATTGCCAGTACTCATTTAGTTGGTGCCAGATGGGATCAGCCTGCACAGATAAGTTTAGAGTTTTTTATGACTTTGCATCTTCATTACAGTGCATTTGTATAGAAAAAAAGGGAGGCAATACTTGCCAGGCAGTCAGCGAGAACTTGCAGAGGGCTGGCCTAACCGCTCAGCAGTAGATGTCGTCAGCACAGAACCCTCAATTTATCAAGGCATCAAAGACTACTTTGACCCCTGAAAACAGTAAGCTCTGTACTAAGCTCTGCTCATTTGTTTTATTGCTTGATTTGCATATTCATGTTTCATGACCCCAGTTCATTTTGTTGTGGCTTCCAGAGGGTCTGTTGCAAAAAATCTGCACTAGTCCAAATTATTCCAAGACTTTTATTATGGTCATTCACAAAGCACTTTAGCACAAAACACTGGCAGCTAAGTGTGTGAAATGTTAAGGCAACTCCCTCATTACTGAAACCAATCGAATGGTATGCAATAAAGTAAAGTGCAATTGGCAGAGTAACCTCCTGCTGGCCTAGTCTTCCAGTCAGGTCAGAATAGTTCTTCATCTGGAGGGACAAGCAAAAGAAGGGAGTCTGACCAGGGTTTTGGCAGGATAGATTTACACTGTTAAAATTGTATAGCACTGTCTTTATCAGCCGTTATAAAGTTGCATCTTCTGCAGTGCTCTCAGCATCTTTAGATTGTTGGACCTATTAATCAGCCCTGCAGTTCAAACACCAGATTAAAAGTGTTTCCTAAATGAGTTAGGTTGACTTTGCGCTGACTTTAGATGCTTTTAGTTTTGACAGTCCAATATGCAGAAGAACTCTATCATCAACAACATTTACCAGCAGTTTAAAAACAGTACTTTTCTCATGCATGCTAAATTAACTTTGTTTTGCTGCACACATTCAATGTTGTTGAACTTTTTCTTCCAACCATATTGTATTTCACCATATAGAACTTATATCAATGGTGAAAACACATTATAAACACAATATAACATAATATTTTTTGTAAGGTGGCTCTGAGGGCGTGCTCCATATGTAGGTTAGTCTCATTAGGGAGTTCCAGTTCTGTTTTAATAGCTGATCAAAGTAGCTGATAGTGGAGCTTCTTTCATTTTCTTGAGTTAGGCCAAAAATGCAGATACTGTTTCACCGTAACCTCGCTTCAATGTTGGTTAATTTTTTTGTCTTGCATGTGGCTTATCTGATGCAGCCCTGAGCTTTGATTATGTTTGCTTTTTGCTCTTTCAGCTCTGTTACTTTCTGTGAGGGTGTTTTTAGAAGAATTTCTTGTTTTGTCTCCGTCTTAAAATCTTTTTTAAATGATTTTGACTCCTCTCAAACATTTTATCAGGGGTCTCTATGTGACTGTTATTGTTAGTCCAACTCACATTTTGTCATGACTTAAGCACATGACCACAGTCCCCTTAACTGCTATTTCTTAATAACAGTTCAGACCGTATAAACTGAAAGCTATTTGGTTTCTCTTTACAACCTTCCCGTCAATTGTCTTCTTTTTTTTTTTTTTTTATAGATCCTCAAAAAGTTGTTCATGATTGTTGAGTGTTAGCATAAAGCTTGAAGAATTACAGAATTTGTAAGATCTGGAACTGTCATCACTTACAATTCCTAAAGGCAATTTCTGCCTTACAATTGCAACTGAGTCAGCTAATTTTCTTAAGAATTGAAATATCGGTGTGATGAATGACATACAGTTTAATATTGCATGCGGCATGGAGAAAGAAATCCTAAAACAGTTAAACAGTATACCATAGAAGCAATGAACATCAGTTGCTAACCTCAAAGCTAGGTTGATTCAATCAGTCAATCTTTCATGTCAAGTAAAAACCCTCAATGCAATTGCACATCAATGTTGACTCAGCTGATTCACATTTGATAACCTCACAACCTAAACTAAAGAAATGGAGTACATCCCCAAATCTACAGTATATATTGACTCCTGAGATCTAAGATTTCCCATACAAGTTAATGAAGTCAACCCAAACTTTTACACATGCCACAAATACTGCTTAATTTGTATCTGTTTTACAGGTCATGAAATTAGGGGGTAGCTGCACAGGTTGTATTTGCTTCTTCAGGCTACAAAAAATCCGTCAAAATCTGTCAATCTACCACAAGCCCTATTTCACAATATCACATTCAATATGGAAACTATATTGTCATCTGATAAATTGTTCAAATAAAAATGTCAATAATAGATGCTTCAAAGATACTTACTTGAAAGGACATCAGAATTAGGCCTCCAAAAAGAAAAACACCATGTGTGTTTGTTTTGAATTGGAGAATGTAAACTAAAACATGACCTCAGTCAAGAAAGAACCGATCAAGGGTTGTCCTGTACACTATAAATAAAAACAACAACAATCTCCTAACACCCATGCACACTTGACTTTTTTCCACAATTGATGAGAACATGATTTTTTGTTGCTGGATATTTCATTGTGGATTGTCATGCTCCCAGTGCACTACTCTTGGCATGTGACCAGCTGGGCAGAATAACTTTGATGAAAGTTGTTAGAAAATAAGTGTGGAGAAGAAAAAAAAGAAGCTTTTGAGTGGATTTTACTTCTCTAATGTCTTCCTCTCTGTGGCTGCTACCTGTCTGCCTTCTTTTAACTTGTGTGTCTCTACACCTGGTTTTTTTTTTTTGTCTCCAGGCAACATCTTTGCTTTAATGTGGCACTTCCCTGGTTGCTGTGGCAACCCCACTCAAGAAGGGGAGCTCACCTCACCTGAGCACTTTCAGACTGACGGACAGAGCAGCCTGTGACAGAAGCGCTGTGGGCAGGCGCGTATCCTCATCATGATCAAAGGTATGGATATATCACCATGGAAACCTTGGTATATGTGGGAGTGTCACAGTGGGTGTTGGGGGAGCAGTGCCTCGCCTGGCACATGTCAGGGTGACGATACATTTTCTCATCTATACAATATCATCAGCACCATGTACTGTGGAGTACCCCCCCCCACACACACACACACATAACTCCACCACTCCATTTGTTTGTCCCTCCCCTGCTGTTGATTGGATTCACAGGGTATTTTTAGGGATGTATTCTGTTTTCTCTTTGCTCGAACAAAGTGCAACACAGCCAGCTTCACAGTTAGTTTGGTGTGCAGGGTTCCTCGTTCTCCCTCTGTATCCTATCCCTCTGCCTCTTTTCACCATCCCCTCTCCACACTTCTTATCCTTAGACTTACCCTTCATCTGTTTTCCCTCACCATCCCCATCCTTTGTGTTCATTTTTCTCCACTTCTGGCATGTTGCAGTCTTTCAAACACTTCTATTCATTTCCTGCCTTTCACTCTTTCCTCTGCTTTCATCTTCTCTGTGCTGTGTTACCGCAGCTCAGGCCTGCCATGAGCAGAATCTGTGGGTACATGGATGTCTGTATGTGTAAGAGTGAGCCAGGAGAGAGAGAGAGAGAGAGAGAGAGAGAGAGAGAGAGAGAGAGAGAGAGAGAGAGAGAGAGAGAGAGAGCATGTGCAATAAGACCAGGGGTCCTGTTAGGTGGGAGGCACAAACAACATCTGCAGGGTAACAAACTGTATTTTTCCAGTGGTGCAAAAACACATTCAGAGAACAAAGAATGGCTGTGGAGGGGTGGGAGTGGTGGAGGGAAAAGCTAAGAAGAAAGAAGAATGATGTAAAAATACATCGGTTTTGGAGATGCTTTTGATGCTTATCTTAAATCTTATGTTGCCTGTTTCTGTAGGAATCTGTGGTGCTTGTCAAACTGTAAAATTCCACCATGGACGGCCTCTGGAAATCTTAATCTGTTTTTATGCAGCAACAGTCAGCAAAAGACAGTAGTACTGACATCGGAGTTAAAGAGAAAAATCCATTTAACAATTAACCATAGCAGAAAGCAATCATCTTTTGGGATGGAATATGCCATTTTTGGTCATATCTGTTGTGAGTGTGGTGGTACGTTTGTGATGTTTGGTGACAAAATGATTCTTCCCCTTTCGTCATTCTTTCAATTTAGTTAAAGTCATTTCTGATTTTATTTATATATAATGCCAAATCATAGCACATCTCAGGGTAGTTTACATAGTAAGGTCACGACCACACAATATCATGGAGAGAAACCCAACAATTCCCACGTGAGCGAACACTTGGCAACAGTGGGGGAGATACCTCCGACAGAAATAGACTTCGTGGTGGACCTGATCTGCCTCGACTGGTTGGGTTGAGGAAAAGGAAAAGAGCTGAGTGAAACAACAAACCGATGATTTCCTGTTTTACTTCGTCCACACCCCAGTGTCTCTCCGTGTCCTGTCTCTTGCCTGCTGTTAGAAAAATTACTCAGAGGCTGGATTCAAAATCAAACACATCGGACATTTATTCTTGCAAGAAGGAGCAAATACATGTACACGCAAAGAAGGATGTCCAGCATTGCTCAACGTCTCTCCTCTGTAGGGCAGCTTTTATACAGTGACAAGCAGTTGACATCCACCCCCATTCCCTTTACATCTGAGTTCAGTTGTAGGTCACAAGATAAGGACATATAGACGTCGTAAAATAAGGACATATGGACGTTGTAAAAGACGTCGTAAATGACGTTGTAAAAGACACACTCAGAACTTCTTAAACCACAGGCAAAGAAAATAAAACTTATCTTATTTTCTTTCCATCACCTGCCACACCCACTTCACTTTGCATCCACCCTGGCTGGACTCTGTTTGGACTCTGTTTGACCAATGTTACGTTTTAGTTGTTTTTTTTAAACAGTTTCAAACAGTGCTATTGTAAAACTGTCAAGACAGTCATTCTACTATTGGAACACCAGTGTACTTGATGACATCACCACCTCAGCTGATCTTGACAATATTTGCTATACTCCAGTTATCTGGAGTATATCCAGTTTGTTGAAGACAAACAACGAAACAAAATATGAGAAAAACACTTTTCATTTTCATTTGGGAAAAAAACATTAATATATGGGCTATATATTTCAATTGTTCAAAGATCTGTAGCTTGGATATAAAAGAAAACGGTGGCGCGAAAAATGTTGTGGGTTGTTGTTGTGGAAATGTACCTGTTAAGA
Organism: Brachyistius frenatus; assembly: GCF_029030835.1. Classification (NCBI taxonomy): domain Eukaryota; kingdom Metazoa; phylum Chordata; class Actinopteri; family Embiotocidae; genus Brachyistius; species Brachyistius frenatus. Next base: position 31,008 of record NW_027210770.1, on the reverse strand, counting down.
TTGATCAGATTGCAGTCGTTGTAGGAACTCTTCATTAAGAAGTTGAGGAGGGTAATCGTTTAAAAAAAAAAGAGCCAGGCTGCAGATGAGAGGTGCCGTTTTGTGTGTTTGTCTATTCAACTTACCTTCTTGCTGAACTGTCCACACATTTATATGAAGATCTGACAGTTTACTTGATATACCTTCTTGTAATGGAGGTTTTTTTTTTACATTGCCTTGACTTGTAATTAAGTAAAGAATCTGAATACTTCCACCACTGAGAAAACATATATCTGTAAACATTTCTCTATCTTCGCCTTGTTCTTCTCTGGTGCTGACCTGAAACCAGCCTTCAGAATATCTAGGGACAGTATCAACTTTCTGTTTGAGATGCTGCCCCAACATAAAGAACAGGGATGGAGCCACAAACCTGAGGTCTACCGGTGATGAGGCTCTCATTCGCTGCAGGTCACTCGATGAAGGCCAGGTTAGGGTTAGGACACAGATATTAAGTTTAAACAACTATATACTCTCCTCTCCAGACTTCAGGTGTGCAGAAAGAAAGCTTGAACATGCTTTTGTAAGAACGGAAAAAGAAAGAACCTTGACTCCCGGCCGCAAACCCTGAAAGATCGTGCTGTGAGGCGACAATGCTAATCACTGAACCACCAATCTGCTTGAATCCCAATCATTCACAATTCTAAATCTCTAGCCATTTCAAATGCCAAAAAAAGTTGAATAAATTACCCCCATGGCCTAGAGAGCTGCATTGTCCTGCCCACGTACAACTAGTCAAAAATTTTGCCACATGTGCATGTGATTTACTTCCATGTGCTTCTTGTCTTCTACCACTTGCAATTTGCTTGGACCCCAAACATTGCCACTTGCGGCTGTATTTATTAATTAATTATTGATACACAGCGCGTCGCCGCTGAGGCTCTCGCACAGCTGTGGTCCTGGAAATTACAGGATATTAACTGAAAGAAACAAAAGATAAACCCAAAGGAGACTTTGGTGAAACAAACGTCATCTGTGTTTTAATTCACTAATTCACTCAGATCGACATGTTACGGAAGCTGTTTGAAGACTGTGCCCCGCAACAGTGTCTCCGTACCCACTCTCTTATTACATGTACACATGTTCATCCAGAGGCCTTTATTCATCAGTGGACCTGATTTTCTGATGATGATGCACTTCCTCATATCAGTTCTGTAACACTCAAGCTCCAGTAATCAATGTTGTGATTAATCAATGGGATATTGTCAGTTAGTGGAGTCACAGGTATGTAGTAGCCCCACCCTGCCGTGTTGTGTATAATAGTTCAGACAAAGGGATGCCATTAGTCTAGCTAATAGTGTGTACACTGTATATACTCCAAGGTAATTGCTTAATATCCAACTAATGCAACTGATATGCCACCTAGGAAAGCTCTACTTTTGCTGAGTCGATGGGTGGGGCCAAATTTCCACATGTAAACAGTCCACTGAGGGCTCCAAATAAAATACAATATGTATATACAAATTCTGTCTCCAAGTGCTGTAACACAGACAAGAAATTCAATTACACCCGCCTCAGCCATTTTCCAAACAGCTGAGTTGGACAAATCCCACCAGCGTCATATGACTTGGAAATACTTTGACATGGGTTTGAACATTTCCGTATTTCTGTTTCCATATCGATTGAAAAGCGGGGAGAATAAAAGCATAAAGCATCTCTTTTACAGTTGATATCTATGTTGATGTTGAATTCAGATCTAAGGATGGAAACAGAAAAGGAGACAGACATCCTCAATCCATCAAACACCACCTGTTCCAGAGGAGTGTTTATTGTCGTCATTATCCCTCAGAAACCGTTTTGATGATTTCCATGACTCATATTTGTGTTCAGCCTGCTTTTTCTACAAATAAAGTGAAAAGGTGGAAGTGAGTGGCGAAAGATGGGTAAAAAATCTGGACATTACCACAAGCTGCAAATTTCATGTGAGTGCTCTCTAGTGGTTGTGACGAGAAACTACAAAGGGTACATTTTCATGCATAGGAATCATTGGCTGTCCTTCACTAATATCATCTTAAGAGTTTTCTTGAATTTGTTCTTAAGAAAAGTCTACGTCACATTCATTAAACGTTCTTACACCACAGATTTGTTCTTATGAGGAATTCCATTGTCCTCGCAAGTTGAACGTTTCTAATTAGCATGGTTAAACACCCTGCCAATGGTCATAAAAGAACATGACGTGTGAACATGACGTCACAGAAATTGAGGGAGAAAAGAGTTGAGAGAAATGTAAATAATGCAGAAAGATGATTGAGCATGGGTTGTCGTGTTTAATTACGCAGCATAACACTGGTTATCATCAAAGAAATGCATCAAGAAATGAATACAAATGAAAAAAGATTCAAAAAAAATTGTTTTGTTAGGGATTGGTTTCCTTTTAGAGATAATTTGAAATAAAGAATCACATCGTTAAAGTTTAAATTAATTTTACTTTACAAACAAGCAATTGATTGCTGTCAAACTTAGAAAGCAAGTCTGTTGTCCAGCCCTTGAAGTGTTAGTGAAGTGTTTATTGAAAACCCTAATGCTTTGTAAAGCAATGAAAATCAAAATGATTAATCATAAAAAACGTCATCATAGATTAAATACCATATTATACAACTGTAGAACCTAAGAAAATGCAATAACCAGTTATTTGACACAAACATATCTGCACTCAAATGTGCATAAGTGTGTTCTTGAATGTGCAAACATTCTGTTCTTACTTAGCCCACGTTCTTACCCCAAATAAGAAAACATTGGTGAGTGCCAGAATCTTTATAAAAATTGTGTGGGTTTTAAGAAGAAACTTCTTTTTAAGAATGGTTAGTGAACGAAGGCCATTCTTTCACTGATAGAGGGCTGACAGCTCTGAAATGATAAGGGAAGCAGGATGAAACAACATTGGGCCTCCTCTTAAGGACTAATGAAGTTTTTCTTCTTCTTTGAGTCTGGTACTCCACTGACTTCATATTTTCATTTTGCCATTATTTCAGGTTCTCCCAACTTCTCTCTCCCTTAAACCTGTGACTTCATGTGCACACAGCCCTGAAGTCCCATGGCCCTTTAAGTGCTCATGGGCTTTTCATTAAACTATGCAAATTAGGAACAACTGGCACATACTTTCTATTTATGAGGACCATAGGATTATATATGTAAGAACGCGTTATGAATCTGACGGAAAATTTTCTTAGGACTTTTCTTCAGAACAAATTTAAGAAAAAACTTAAGAAAACACTGGTGACAGAGGCCCATTGATTAATCTGCTACCTTTCCTCCATTAAAATTAAAAGTCAAATAAGGAGGAGAAGCAGAATGAAAGTGTTGCATCGCAGATTCAACATATGATGCGAACCCAAGAGGGAGCAGACTAATCTCGTGTGGCAAAAGTGAGGCAAAAGTGAGGAAAGAAAGTAGAACGTAATCACACCATGGCAAACATTTTATTTGTGTTTACATTTTAAATATGGTAGAAATAACAGAACTTCTGAAGTTAGGAACATTTTCGGCACCAAAGTAATTTGCACAAAAGAAGATTTTTACATATTTACAATCACTTTTAAGCACCTAACTTAATTGAAGTTCGTAGAAGAGTGTACATGCGCTGTTCTCCAAAATGCATCACCAAGACTTTCTTAAACCTCTGAGTCTCTGCCTTTCACATTATGGACCCAAATTACATTGTAGATTTCAAATTAGAAAATCATATATTGAAAAAAAAATTGTGATAGGTCTGATATAGTCTTTCCAGAGAGTCACTGACTCCAAAGACTGGCAGACTTCCCTCTAAAGTTTCTTTTATATGCAGATTATTACAGAATAGACAACAACATCCAGTGGAAATAAAACTGCGCACCCATACGAGGCTGTAAAAGCACTGTTGTTGTTTGTGTAATCAGTCGGCTAAAGAAAGGTTACACAGACCAAAGTAATCACCACTGTACAGTCACATTTTTACAGTAACCAAATAACTTTGTGCGGTCATCAATTTCATTTCTGGCGTTAATGTATTATTGTGTTGAATGGGAGATGTGAGCATGTGTCTGATGAGATTGACAACAAACCATCCCTGCACGATATAATTTGTAACGCTGCATCAACTCACTGTCGTTCAGTGTTTGAAGAATATTTTTCCTACCTCGGTGTACCATTTTCCCACAGCTTAAGAAATTCTTAAGCCTCTTAAAAGTCCTCCTCCCTGTGCCTAACACTGGTTCACCTCACCATTGGGACTTCTCTTAAGGGCTAAGATGCTTCGTGATGAACTTTTATCTTTACCACGACCTACTCTTAACTTTAAGGGAACATTTCTGAGAAAACGTCATAATTCTAAGCATTTCTAAGCAGATGACTACAACAGCTATTAAATAAGAAAAATGCACACTCACCAAACACTGGCACTTTGTGTTTTGTGCTCAGTAGAATATCTGATTTTCGAATACCTCCTTTTTTCATTGCATTTGAAATAGGCGCTTCGTATTGTACAACTACTTTTTCAGCTAACTAACAAAGAAGCTGAGGCACCAACCTTGGTGTGTGCTGGACAGTGTACAGTGACCCCTCGCTATAACGCGGTTCACCTTTCACGGTCTCGCTGCTTCACGGATTTGCATCGTGCATTGTGTTCTGCATTCTGATTGGCTAAACAGTCTCTCCGCTTCTTCTCTACCTGTTTGTCAATAACGTTGCGGTTTAATATGTACACGTACGTAAAACAGCTTGCCAAATTAAAAATAATCGATGGTGGCATGTCGGTTTATAAGAATCTTTTTGCCCAGAAGAAAAAAGAGCGACAACAACTACCGATAACTATGTTCTTCTCTTGAAAAACCACACCTGCACCGCCGGCTTTAGAAGAAAGAACCGCTGCAGAGCGGAGTCAGGATGCAGCGGCTCAGTCAGAAGAGCAGTGAAATACACGAGTCACTATTTGTCCTACTGTACTTTGTATTTGTTTTCATAATCATTTTTCATTTCCTCCCGTTCTAATCCAATGACTCGGGTCGCAGTGGGGCGCTGCCGATCTCAGCAATTTGAAGCCTTCAGTTCGTATTGATGATTCAAATTATTATTTTACAGTACAGTAGTTATTTGTAAAAAAAACACATTTATACAGTACTTTTATTTGTTAAACAAATGCTTGGGCCTGTAAAAAGGTTTTGTTCTTTGGTTTCAATGTATTATGGAGTATTTCATTGTATAATAATTGTAAAAAAAATAAAGGTTACTACTTCACGGATTTCACCTATCACGGTCTCTATTTGGAACGTAACCCCCGCGATAAACCAGGGTTCACTGTACTGCAAAAGAACCTTGTGATGCAGGCCTTCGGGCATTATTTAAAGAATTGTAGGAATGCTGATGAAGAGCATTAAATACTGGACTTGATCAATAATGTCAACTCAAATCCTGTATTCACTATATTTCTAAGAATATGAATGAATCACTGGTCAGATGATATAACATGAGCTTTAGTGTGTCTAGATGTATGAGATGACTGCTCATTTTATATCAATGTACAAACACTTTCATTCACTCACTTTCTTTAATTTTTTTCTTTGAGAAACTGAGATCGTGAGGTTCCACACTGGCTAATAAAGGGATTCCGTTATATGTGTGCCCCTTTTTCTCCCGAGTTTAATAGCCCAGTTTGTCCCTGTTTTTAGTCCACTTTTTCAGTCACTTGCAAAACTCTGTGGTTGAAGTCCCCAGGCTGGTCAGCGTATACATAGTGCCCAGCACCACGGACAATCTGCAGGGAATAATGAGAACCGGCAAAAGAAGCAAGTGATTAAAAATGAGAGGCAATATCTGAAAAGGTTTATAGCTTTCATTAAAAAAAACTAAGATAGAAATTTTAAAAGATTTCTAGTAAAAAACTGAAGTCTAAAATCAGACCCTGAATTCAGTTATTTGTAGGGGACCCTTTGGCAGCAATTACAGCTTCAAATCTCTATCAGCTCTGCAAACCTTAATTTGAACAGTTTATCTCAAGCTTCATCAGATTGAACGAGAAGTTTCTGTGAACCGCCATCTTCAGGTCTCACCAAAGAAAGATATTCTAGGGGGTTAAAGTCAGAAATTGTTATATTTGTAAATTGTAATAGTGTTCAGTTGACCGAGCAGCAATGTCATCTATCCATAGACTGTATATAAAAGTGAGGCCAATACAGTAGTGTGATAAAGTGCAGTACCACTGAGGGCCACTCAGGACTTCCATTCAACTTCTTCAATGAAAAATAAAAGTCAGTGAATTTTTTCTACAAGTAAAAATAATGTAATGAGATATTAGTCCTCAAAAAACTATGTTTGGGTGGGTGTCTGTTTGATTGACAGGCCTGTGGTGCAGTCAGGTTTCACTAGAGGTTGTCTGGCATAGCATTCTTAAATTCCCAATCAGATCGAGTCAGATTCACTGCTCATCACGCCCTACTTGGTCCAAATAGGATAACGTCTGGCTCCAAAATAGCAAGATGGGTACTCTGCTGTCCTCCCACCATCCAAAAACATGCATTCTAGGTTCATTATGGATTCTAAATTGCCCATAGGTATGAATGCAAGCGTGCATGACTTTCTTTCTGTGTAGGCCCTGTGATGGACTGGCGAACTGTCCAGGGTGTACCCCGCCTTCACCCAATGTCAGGCAGGATAGGCTCAACCCCGTTCTCTTGATCCACAACCATTTTGAAGCCCTCTCTTCAGCCTCCATAGTGGACTTAATGGCTATACAAAGTAGTGAGAGCACCTTGCATAGTGAGCGGCTAGCAAAGCCTCTACACCCTACTTCAATGGGCTCACAGCGAGCTCTCCAGCCTTTGCTCTGGCACTTCTTCCCCATTTACTGGTACTTTGACCGCTTCCGCTCATTGGCCTCCTCCAAAGGATCTTCCGAGGGAACTGTCAGCTCTATCAGGAGCACCTGCTTTGAGAAGGATGACGTCAGGACTACATCTGGCCTTAGTGATGTTGTCGTTTCATGGTCTGGGAACTTGAGTTGCCTCAGCAGGTTGACTCGCAGCTCCCAGTCTGCCGCAGAAGCAGCCCAACTGATGGTCTAGACTGAGGCTGAGGCTGCTCCCTCGCCCTAACAAAGGCGATATCGTAGGGCCTTGGGCAGGTTTAATGCTAGCCGTGGTTTTCGAGATAGCCTCAGCAACTGTCGCAAGCATCCAGTCATGTCGCCAAGGCTGTTGGGCAGCTACTGAGGATATGCTCCAGTGAGCCTTACCCAGGGCACAGATGTAAAGATTTGATGGGCTCGATAGGACGTCATACACAGCTTGCACCATGAATTTGATCCCGCTGGGGTTCAGCCTGCCAGATGTCAGTCCAGGTTATCTTCCTCTCCAGCACACCTTCCAACCTTGTCCATGCACCTTACTGCCGAATGCAGTGCTGGCCCATTAATTTTTGACTCCTGCATGCACCTCCTTCAGGACCAGAGAAGTGTCTGTCCTTGCCAGGAGCCTCTCTCTGCGAGGTTGAGAGATGGCTCCTAGGCCTGCCTGGCCAACTGCCACTGTGCCCACCAGTGTCCTGTGTTTCAGCTGAGACCTGCGATATCCAGGCCTTCCTGGGCTTTCCATTTCCTGTCCGTCCTCACCGTGAAGCCTGCTACTGCCGCTGTAGGGTCTCTGGAATCCCGATAGAGCAATGCCTCTCTTCTTCAGGTAACTCCTCATCAAGGCTGCTAAATGGGAGCTGGAATTTTGTCGCTCAAAATACTATTGTACCATATTAGGCTAACAGAGCGCTTTGCTCTCAGAATGGTGGCCTACTTGTGGTTCCTAGAGTTTCCAAAAGCAGAGGGGGAGGCGGAGCCTTTAACTTTCAGGTTCCTACTCTATGAGACCCCAGTTTGGGTTCCGGAGGCAGACAACTACTCTCCTTTAAAATTAGGCATACATATTTTCCCTTTTTGGTAAGGCTTACAGTTAGGGCTGGTTAAGGTGACTTTGAGCCATGCCTTAATTATGCTGTTATAGGTGTAGGTTGATGGGGGACCTCCCATGATACACTGAGCACCACTCCTGTCTCTTTCGCCCTCTGTGTATTTACTGTATATCCCACCACAGCAACACTTCATGCCTTCTCTCCTATAGTTTTGTTTATTGTTTGTTGTCTCTCTATGCAATTTTTCTCACTGTCATAGTTCTGTGTTTTTTCTTTGCAGGCATGGCTTGGCCCTACAGCTGCATGTTTCTGGTCTGCAGTATGGTTTGGTATTTGTCCTTACGTACAGTGTAAATTGTGGGACCTTATACACCTTTTGTGCTTTCATCTGGAGCCACAGTAAGGGGTTACAGTACTATTGTAGATTAGAGACTTCAGTTTTGTATTTTTATTTCAATAATCGCAAACATTTCTGAAAAAAGGGTTTTAGTTTGTCTTTTTAGGTTATTGGATGTAGATTTTGGGCAAAAAAAGCCTATTTTATCCATTTAGTATTTAATCTTAATTTATGTTTTAACTTAAAATACTACAGTATACACAATATCCTTATATGCAGTTAAAAACTCGAGAAACTCCAAGAAAGTACGAGTTGACATTTTTTTGCCATAATGTATGCATGTATGAAGTTATTAAAGTACAAAATAAAATTTTAGTAAACATTTGGAATTTTTCAAATAAATCTTCCATGAGCTTACTATGATTTCCACATGAGAGTGAGGTCTCATCTCTTTGATTGTGCTGCCTGAGTTGCTGTCTATACTGGAGCGGGAGCCGTAGATGATGGTGATGGGGATCTCAGGCTGCAGCTGGTCCATCCTCAGCAGCATTGGCCTTTTAGCCCAGCCATTGGGACAGGTCATATTCTTAAAAGCTGTTTCTCCACTGCCATAATATAAAAACACTTAAGTCATTGTAACAGGACAGAAAATGGACATAATATTTGGAAGAAAAACTTGATTGACTTCAGCAAGGTAATCAATAAATTGAAGATGGCAGTTATTAAGGTAAGTAGCATTAATGAGGTTCGATGGGGGAAACAAACAGAGAGGCAGAAAGTGACATACCTGGGGGTTTGTACATTCAGGTGGTAGATGTACTCTGACACAGTGTTGTCGTTGAACATGGAGGAGAACTTCCTCTTTAAGTCAGGTCTCAAGGTCTGGACCAGAGTGGGACCTGCCACAGAGGAGATACTCAAATGTCAAAACCAAGAATGTATTAATTAAGATGATTGATGGATGGATGGATGGATGGATGGATGGATGGATGGATGGATGGATAGATGGATAGATAGATGGATAGATAGATAGATAGATAGATAGATAGATAGATAGATAGATAGATAGATAGATAGATAGATAGATAGATAGATAGATAGATAGATAGATAGATAGATAGATAGATAGATAGATAGATAGATAGATACTTTATTAATCCCCAAGGGGAAACTCTTTAAATTAGGATGCCTTATTACATTTTACATTGATAAGGAACAATGAAAAGGTTTGGAGTTCCAGGGTTGAACCAGGGGAAGACTTAATTTCCCTTGACTAATTACAAATCAACTTTATTAAAATGAATAAAACATTGTGCTATTTTTTTTTACTAGCTTCAATAAGCAATCCAATTGGTTTTCCGGGTGTGTTAAGAGAACATTAATTATACACTGTCTCAGCTTAAGTAATATGAATAACATATTTTTATCAAGCTCTTTTTTGTCTTTACAGAGCCTTATGTCAACCATATAGTTTCCATCAATATTCACACATTTTCATATACAACCCCCTTTCCAAAAAGTTGGGATGCTGTGTAAAATGTAAATAAAATCAAAATACAATGATTAGCGAATCATGAAAACTATATTTAATTGCAAATACTGTAGACCAAAGACAACATATAAAATGCTGAAACTGAGAATTTTTTTGTTTTATGAACAATATCTGCTTATTTTGAATTTGATGTCAGCAATACGTCTCAAAAAAGTTGGGACGGGCATTTTTACGACTGTGTGGCATCGCCTCTTCTTTATTTAACACTTTATAAAAATATAATGTCTGGGTGCTGTTCCAAAATCAGTATATATAATTCAGCATTAATGGATCAAATGCATCCCAATACCATCACAGATGCTGGCTTTTCAACTGTGCACTGATAACAAGTGGATCCCATTCCTCTTTAGCTCAGAATGCAGTGTCCATGATTTCCCCCCAAAAAATCTTCGCACTAAACTAGAATTAATGCTTCGTGGTGGTTTGCCTCTGCAACCGTCAAGTTGAAGTTTATATCCACATCTATTCAAACTCATATATGAAGTGAATCTTTGAAGTGAATGTTCAAATGCTTGGCCAGTAAAGTTCATTGACAGAAGAAAATGTTTCAAATACAAGTTGTTGAAATGAGGCTCCAAATTGTAAAATGTGGATGCTTTACATAATTTGTCAAACTGAATATCTATACAATCACCACACTTTGAAGGTGGACTCTCAAGATTAGTGTCACCAATTCAGTGTACAACAAAATGTTAAATGTTGTCAATCTCCCCTTCTGTCCCTCAGTTATGAAATTAAATAATTGCCAGAAAAGTGTTTTTTACAGACTTTTTAGATGTAAAATATTACCACTTTAGCGATTTATCCTATTAGATGTTTGCGTAGGATTTTGTCGTAGATAACGTATGAATTCCACAGTTCTGGCAAACATGGTGTTTTGTGAGGTCAGAGAGAACTTTGGCCAACAAAATGGAATCAGCTCATCCTTGAGTTCAATTATATGTTTGTGCCACACTGGAAGAAATTGCTTGAAGACATTCCTGGGATATTGCATTCACAAAAGTCAATAGATGTGAAGTCACATTGCTCTTGGACCTTTGATCATCAAAATCTTATAAGACTAACGAAAATCCCTTGAGAGATTCCTGAGGTATCGCGTCCACAAGAATGGGACAGATGGATGGAACAAATGTGAGGTCACACTGACTTTAACTTATGGTCACTTATTCTAAGTGAATGTTTGCGCCAAGTTTGAAAGAATTACGTCAAGGCCTTCTTAGGATATTGCATTCACAAGAATTGATTCACAAGTTTGTAAGCAGAAAAACATCTCTTGCATGATTCTGCTAAGAGTATGTAAGACTTGTTTCTTCAAAGCCTTCTCTGGGTTATCTTTTTTATTTAGTTTATCTCATGTAATTTCCGACACACATCAGACCCACAGCTTTTCAAAAGTTGCGCCCCACTCGCCAGTTCATTTAATCACAGCAGCAGGGCCTGATGCTCTGGAGCAATTCAATAATCTGACCTGAACAGATCGGGTCCTGGTGGTTCAAGTTGTGAATTACAAACTTATTAAACTGTGTTTAGACGTTAACATACATGAAATACATCATAGATTTCAAATAAACAACACCTAGACTTAGGCTCCAGAAAGCAAAGATGTCTCATTTTGTTAAATGATTGCTTAATCTCCTCTCCTCATGTTTCTATTTGTGTTCCTGTGCTTATTAAATTGTATATTTTTGTTATGTACATATTCATTTGCACATAGAGCGGGGAAGTACGATCCGACCACAAGTGTACACTCTGATGGCTTGTAACCGATTACCCAGGACAGATTGATAATGCCAGGTGACATCCAATCTGACATTGTTTGCTGTCAGTTCTGTAGTACTGCCTTGTCTTTTACTACCTTATTGCTCCAGTCTTACCCAGTGGCCCAACCAGTCGCAGGCCAGCCAGGGTGTTGAAGGGGGTAAACATGGCACCAAGGGCTTTGATCCAAACTGGGATGGGACGGTCAGCTTCTTCTGTGTTCGGATGCTCAGGGAAACCCCAGGGCTCTACCAGGATAATGTACTTCACTCTGTAAACCAGATAAAAAGAAAGAAAATATGCAAGTTCACCTGTTGTTTGCGTTAATGTTTTGTGAAGTGAATTTGATTGTCACACTGATGCCTTATCATGGGTTAAATGGTCTGCACTTATATAGGTCTTTATCACCTTAGTGGTCTCAAAGCACTTTACAGTTTCCCAGTCACCCATTCACAAACACACATTCACACGCCAAGTGTATGCCACAGCCACCCTGCACCAGGTATCAGCAAATTTGCTTTCTTGCCGAGAGTTGGATGAAAAGATGGATACCAATCTGGAAACAAAACTGCAACTGGTTAGTTTTGCTTCGCATGGAGAAGGGAAATGAGAATAGACTGCTAGTTTAGCCTCAGCCAAATTTAACAAAATCCAACAACCAAACCGTATTTAATAGGTGTTACACAGGTTTGTGCTTTGGACTATATCTTGGCTGGGTCCCGTCACTTGTAAACTCAACTTCCTGAAGTTGCCAGGCAACCATTCAAAACTGCGGGAAGGCACCGGCAAACTAAACAAACCATGTCTTGGATTAAGTTTAATTATTTTTTTACCAGACACAAGAATGATATTGATCTTCTCATTAAAAAAGAAAGTATATTGCTCCAAAACAGCTGCTTTGGTTTACAATGCCACAAATGACTTTTGCATATCCCTGGCCATAATAAGTTGTGCCTGATACTGCATAACTCTGGTTGGCATTCCCGAAGTGAGCATGCCGATTGCATGCTCCTTGAATACTTGTGACATCAGTGGCATTGTGTTGCGTGGGAAAACTGCACATTTTGGATTTGCTTTTAATTGTCATCAGTCCAAGGCACACCTGTGTAACTCACTGACATGGATTTTAACAGATTTGTGAACCAGATTTGAGAAATAAAACTTTTGTGCACTTAAAAGAAGTCTTTTACTTCAACTCATGAAAAATGAGAACCATAACAAAAGTGTTGTTTAAAATTTTGTTCAGTACACACGCATCTCAAAGCATTACTGGTACCTGTGAATGTCATCTGTGATATGTCATCATTGTAATTAGCTTATGTCTTGCCACTAATATTGTTTACAATCATCTATTAGATGTTAAGTTGAATGGTACTTAGTAGGCCAAATGCCTTATTTTACAATGTTAATAAAAGTGATAAATAATTTGTGTTTCAACCCTGTGTTGGGATCTGCTCCAAAATTCAAAGGGATCCTATTGGGCCCATGATTCATCATTACACAAAGTTTAATGGGAATCAGGCAGGTAGTTTTTGTGTAATGCTGCTGACAAACAAACAAATAAACAAACCGCACTGAAAACGTATCCTCCTTGGACAAGGTAATTATCACCTGGTTCTACATGTCCCCTCAACCTTAGAGAGCATTTTAGCATCCTTTAGCAGATTGTTTTGGTTTTACGGCTCACAATTTCAGCTTTCATCTGCATCTTTTCTGATGAAAAAGTTCTAAAAAAAACCATTGAACATCATTTATTCAGTACCAATCAGTATACAGGTACATTTCGCTTCTGAGACATTTCCTAATGAATGCTAATGTAGCCCCATGTTATTTTTTTTAAATGTGTAAATGTACTACTCATTTACCAAAGTGGGTAATACATGTATATCAGTCTTATGTTTACAGTGTTTTCCAAGTCAAACCAATACAATTTTATTTGTATAGCACATTTCATACACAGGTAAACTCAATGTGCTTTACACGACACTATGAAACCAATGAGACAGTAAAGACAAATGAGTACTCGCATCAATAAAATAACACTACAAGCCACACATAATACACAATTTTAAAAACACAAGATATCTAAACCCCTATCTTGCTCCTACAACAGCACTCACACATGAACTGCAACAGGCACACACACAACCTACCAAAAGCATGAGAGATGTTTTTAGACGGCTTTTAAAAAAAGAGACAGTTGCAGATTATTTCAGGTCATCAGGCAGTTTGTTCCAGAGAACAGCACCATAGTGACTAAATGCACCCAATTTAGATTTCATTCTACTCTCTTGCTATATTTAGGAGGTACATGCTTGATGATCTCAGAGATAAGATTGGGTTGTAGACAGAGAGCAGGTCGGACATGTATTCTGAAGCCAAACCATTTAGAGCTTCGTAGACAAACACTATTACTTTGAAATCAATTTTGTATTGTACCTGGAGCCAGTAAAGTGCTTTCAGTAGTAGTGTAATGTCTTCTATTTTCTGAGTCCCAGTTTGAACTCACTGCAGCCTACCTAAGGTTTTTTGGGACGTTCTGCAAAGTGCCATAAGAGTAATCTGTAACCGCTGGCAAATAAATTTACTGACTGTGTGAATGGGAAAGTCAAAAGGCTTCTAATATCACTTCCCCATTAGAGCAAAATATAGAGTACTTATCTGACAATAAGTATGTTGGATTAGATGTATTCATCAGAATCAGATTTATTGCCAAGTAAACTTTAACATAATGATTTTTGTCTTGGTGTGATGGTGCAAAACAATCACAAAGTAAAAAGTAAGAGCAAAACACAACAAAAAGGCAGGTGATATACATATATACAGTGGGTACGGAAAGTATTCAGACCCCTTTAAATTTTTCACTCTTTGTTTCATTGCAGCCATTTGCTAAAATCAAAAAAGTTCATTTTATTTCTCATTAATGTACACTCAGCACCCCATCTTGACAGAAAAAAACAGAAATGTAGAAATTTGTGCAAATTTATTAAAAAAGAAAAACTGAAATATCACATGGTCATAAGTATTCAGACCCTTTGCTGTGACACTCATATTTAACTCACATGCTGTCCATTTCTTCTGATCCTCCTTGAGATGGTTCTACTCCTTCATTGGAGTCCAGCTGTGTTTAATTAAACTGATTGGACTTGATTAGGAAAGGCACACACCTGTCTATATAAGACCTTACAGCTCACAGTGCATGTCAGAGCAAATGAGAATCATGAGGTTGAAGGAACTGTCCAAGGAGCTCAGAGACAGAATTGTGGCAAGGCACAGATCTGGCCAAGGTTACAAAATAATTTCTGCAGCACTCAAGGTTCCTAAGAGCACAGTGGCCTCCATAATCCTTCAATGGAAGAAGTTTGGGACAACCAGAACTCTTCCTAGACCTGGCCGTCCAGCCAAACTGAGCAATCGTGGGAGAAGAGCCTTGGTGAGAGAGGTAAAGAAGAACCCAAAGATCACTGTGGCTGAGCTCCAGAGATGCAGTAGGGAGATGGGAGAAAGTTCCACAAAGTCAACTATCACTGCAGCCCTCCACCAGTCGGGGCTTTATGGCAGAGTGGCCCGACGGAAGCCTCTCCTCAGTGCAAGACATATGAAAGCCCGCATAGAGTTTGACAAAAAACACATGAAGGACTCCCAGACTATGAGAAATAAGATTCTCTGGTCTGATGAGACCAAGATTGAACTTGTTGGCGTTAATTCTATGTGTGGAGAAAACCAGGCACTGCTCATCACCTGCCCAATACAATCCCAACAGTGAAACATGGTGGTGGCAGCATCATGCTATGGGGGTGTTTTTCAGCTGCAGGGACAGGACGACCGGTTGCAATTGAAGGAAAGATGAATGCGGCCAAGTACAGAGATATCCTGGAAGAAAACCTCTTCCAGAGTGCTCTGGACCTCAGACTGGGCCGAAGGTTCACCTTCCAACAAGACAATGACCCTAAGCACACAGCTAAAATAACAAAGGAGTGGCTTCGGAACAACTCTGTGACCATTCTTGACTGGCCCAGCCAGAGCCCTGACCTAAACCCAATTGAGCATCTCTGGAGAGACCTGAAAATGGCTGTCCACCAACGTTCACCATCCAACCTGACGGAACTGGAGAGGATCTGCAAGGAAGAATGGCAGAGGATCCCCAAATCCAGGTGTGAAAAGCTTGTTGCATCATTCCCAAGAAGACTCATGGCTGTACGAGCTCAAAAGGGTGCTTCTACTCAATACTGAGCAAAGGGTCTGAATACTTATGACCATGTGATATTTCAGTTTTTCTTTTTTTAATAAATTTGCACAAATTTCTACATCTGTTTTTTTCTGTCAAGATGGGGTGCTGAGTGTACATTAATGAGAAATAAAATGAACTTTTTTGATTTTAGCAAATGGCTATATACATATGTACATGTATATACATATATATGTATATACATATATACGTATATATATATATACACGTGTATGTGTATATATATATATAAAATTTCACAATATAGTACGAAATTCTGTACTAGTGCAAATGTAGACACTATAAACAGCATGTGTAATGTGCAATACTGCATAGTAAAATTGCGTTAATGTAATGCTCTGTTAGATGTAATGAGTTCACAGAGTCCAAATAAGATTATAGATTGAAATGTGAGATCTCTTCTCATCGTGTGTATGTCCATTTTAGCCACATGCTTTCAGCTGCAGTCCCGGAAAAAGGACGAGGGAGCAAATAACAAATAAATATAAAAAGATAATTCAAAGCAGTAAATTGGTTTACTGTCATATGTTATAAGTACAAGGTTTTAGTGCTTCAATCAATCAGGGAAAGCCAAAGCTGTTTGAGGGTCACTGAACACTCTACCCTTCTCATGGACCCTCTCACTGACTGCGTACTGTGTTCCAAGGGATCTTATACAATGGGTGATGACATTTTTAAAGACAATCGCAAGGTTAGTAGGTGGGTGTTTTTATACGTTTTGGTCTTTTATGTCAAACTTAATCTGCTCCGGAGCAGAAGTGAACCACCTTCACAGCACTGAAAACCCAGATTTAAACCTGAAGTTACCTTGCTAACTGCAAATCCTGCTTTGTAGGACAAGCCCTTTGCTGAACTTTTTGCGGTTGTGAGTACACTCAGCTTACCTGTGGACTCATTTTCACTTGTACTTACAGATATTGTAAATTTATAGCCTGACTGACCACGGGACTGCTGTCTAACTTTGATGTGGTGTTTCTTATGTGCTAGTTGATTTTTGCATTAACCCTGGTTAACACAATGTTATTGTAACCAATTGGAAGGATTGCTAACTATTAAAATAGATGGGCTTTTTTTTCATTTTACACAATGAATGTACATCAATAGCTCTGTCCACACAGAAACTACACTCACATGCACTGTGAGCACTATGGTATGGACAGACTGTATCAGAAACTAAAATCCATGCCAGCTCTATTACATGGTCTGACATTACACACAGTACATCATGTTTTTTAGGATCTCAACAGTTTCAAGTAAAAAGCAAGGTTACTCTTTAGGCCAGGTGTCTACAAACGTTTTTCCCCGGCGAGCTACTTTGACAAAATGAAAGTGTCCGAGAGCTACTCATGTTATGCAAAATGTATCCAGATAACTGAGCTCCACCCATACCAGCTGATTAGGCATCTATTATGTGTAAAAAAAACAAATTGATACTCTTCTGTATCACAACAGCATAAATTAAACAGCATGTGCATTTGGGCTCTCGAGCTGCTCTCTGTTCTCGCTCAGAGTTTCCAACATACAGATCTCTCTTCAGGATCAGGAATAGCGAAAATAGACTCATGTCTTAATTAGAAACTGATAAATTAAAGGTGCAGGATAACGAATACGCAGCAATAATAACAAAAAAAACTGAATTGTGAATGTCGGCGCCGCTTTGATACTGGTTCCGATTGGTATTGAATTTTGATACCTAGTGGAGTCCAAAATTACAAAAATGGATCCAAATTGTAATAAACAGGAAATATACTGTCATTGTGTAAAACTTGACACAGACATGAAAACAAAGCAACATTTTCATTGGATATATCCTTATTAAAATGCTTTACAACCACCAGTCATTTCAATTTCTTGGGTGATTACAGCATCTAACTGATGGACTGTACTACAATTTAGTACTAATATGCAACACTTTCAAACATTTTATGACAAAATTCTCAAATTGGCAATTGCAGATCATAGATTTTAAGTCTGAATGAATAAATTAATCATTTTCAGAGGTAAAAAATACTTACTGTAATGTTTCAATACTTAAGTATAAATTGATAAACTGCATAGTTGACCAACAGAAAGTTAATCCAACTGATCTTCGTTAAGCAAAAGCAAAAACCCTGGACCTTGCTTTTCTTATTGAAGATTCTTTTTTCTGTTGCTCTCGGTTTCATTAAACATAAAACTCAATATCTTTGGATTTGATCAGGAAGACCTTTGAAGAAATTACCCTTAGCTGTTGATGGGCATTTTTTGCAGATAAAAAGATAATACCCAGCTTCAGCCTTAGAAAATACCAAGATAGAGACAAAGATTACACATGATCATAATTCTGTGATACTAATGTTGTCTTTGTCACCCTATCCTGCATCTTGAAATTTATTTGCTGACTATCAATGACAATTTTAAAAAGATGAGTTACAATGCTTGTGTCAAATCCATTCACATTTTCAGATTGATCCAATATAACAGGATACAGGAACAATACCTGACTCAAGCTCATAGCACAGTTCTGATCTTAAAATGTACAAAAACCTGACATCCTTCCGTATCAGTCAGTAAGTGTACTTTGCTGAATTTTTCAGATTGAACTACATTCAGAGCTCCTGACTTTTATCACCCTAAATACAGATAACATCCTCAACATCAAAGGATTACAGATGTCTTAAGAGTTACAACAGTAAGAAAAGAGAAATATCATAATGTGCACCCACCTCCCTGGATATTTAATAGAATATGACACAGCCAGGTATCCTCCCAAGTTGTGGCCAAGCAGTATCATGGATTCCAAACCCACTTTGGCCCTCCATTGTTCTAATGACTCCACAAACTGATCCTCTGCTCTTTGGGCATCTGTGGAGAACAGAGGTCTGGTGCTCTGGCCAAAGCCAAGCAGATCCAAAGCAAAGACGGGCCGAGGCCGGGAGAGAGTATCCAGGTTCTGAGCCCAAAGACCCACGCCACCTCCAAATCCATGCAGCAAAACCATGGGGGTTTTATCTTTAACTCTGTCACTGCAAACGGTCAGGGTCCACAGCAGATTGCTGCTGGAGATGGGGATGAATTGTTTGGTAAAAGCATAGTCAACACCTGGAAAAAAAAAACAGAGACACAAGGGAAGAGAGAAATGTAGAGCTTGAAAGTAACTTAATGATGATTTGTGGCTATTACTTTTAACGAAAAGGGAAAAATGAAAATTGGTAATTTTTTTTAACCACACTGATAATCCCATCTACAACGTTGTTTCTGAAAAAGTTGGGATGCTGTGTAAAATATAAAGAAAAACAAAATGCAATCATTTCCAAATCTCATAAACCAATATTTTATTGCAAATAGACTAAAGACAACATATCAAGTGTGGAAACGGAGAAATGTTATTGTTTTATGAAAAATATGTGCTTATTTTGAATTTGATGCGAGCAACACGTCTCAAAATAGTTGGGACAGACTCAACAAAAGGCTGGAAAATTTGCGAAATGCAAAAAAAAAATACATCTGATGGAACATCTCACAACTAATTTGGTTAATTAACAACAGATCAGTATTGGGTATTAAAAGAGGATTTCAGAGAAGCAGAATCTCTCAGCAGTGAAGATGGGAAGAGGTTCATCACTCTGTGAAAGACTGCGTGTGATAATAGTGTAAAATTTCAAGAATAATGTTTCTCAACATAAGATTGCAAAGAATTTGTGGATTTCATTAACCACAGTTCAAAATATCATTAAAAGATTCAGAGAATCTGGAGAAATCTCTGAAACAGAGCTGGTCGAGATCTTCGGTCCCTCAGACAGCACTGCATTAAAAACAGACACAATTCTGTAATTTAAATAATTGTCTGGGCTAAGAAAAACTTAAAAAAAACATTGTCTGTTAATAGAACCTGTCGCTGCATCGACAAATGCAGGTTAAAACTCTACCATGCAAAGGAGAAACCTCTGGGAGGTGAAGTGGAAAACTGTCCTGTGGTCTGACAAATAAAATGTTTTGATTATTTGTGGAAGTCATGGACCCTGCATCCTCCAGGCTAAAGAGCAGAGGGACCATCCAGCTTGTTGAAAGGCCAGCATGAGATGGTACGAGGGTGCATTAGTGCACATGGCATGGGTAGCTAGTACATCTGGGAAGGAACCATTAATACTAAATGATATATAAAGGTTTTGGAGCAAAATATGCTCCATGCTATGTATATATACATATACAGTGAACCCTCGTTTTTCGCGGGGGTTACGTTCCAAATAGAAACCGTGCTAGGCGAAATCCGTGAAGTAGTAACCTTTATTTTACAATTGAAATAGATAGAACTGGACATTAAATATATCTACGTTACATATAGTCGTAATGTGATTTCAATGCACGATGCAAATCCGTGAAGCAGCGAGACCGTGAAAGGTGAACCGCGTTATAGCGAGGGTTCACTGTAATGTGTTTTTGGAAAAATTAAATATAGAGTAAACTGATCAAAACCATAGGAAGCTGCACCAGTTTATGAAGCTGCTATAATGTGGAATGGTCTTATCCTATCCAGCAGCACTGACACAACTGTTTATGACACACACTTTGAATGGAAAGAGCAGAATTTACTGAAAACACTTGACTGGCCTGAGATTACTTCTGATGTGATTTGGCACTATACTGTATGTATATATATATATATATACAGTGGGTACGGAAAGTATTCAGACCCCTTTAAATTTTTCACTCTTTGTTTCATTGCAGCCATTTGCTAAAATCAAAAAAGTTCATTTTATTTCTCATTAATGTACACTCAGCACCCCATCTTGACAGAAAAAAACAGAAATGTAGAAATTTGTGCAAATTTATTAAAAAAGAAAACCTGAAATATCACATGGTCATAAGTATTCAGACCCTTTGCTGTGACACTCATATTTAACTCACATGCTGTCCATTTCTTCTGATCCTCCTTGAGATGGTTCTACTCCTTCATTGGAGTCCAGCTGTGTTTAATTAAACTGATTGGACTTGATTAGGAAAGGCACACACCTGTCTATATAAGACCTTACAGCTCACAGTGCATGTCAGAGCAAATGAGAATCATGAGGTTGAAGGAACTGTCCAAGGAGCTCAGAGACAGAATTGTGGCAAGGCACAGATCTGGCCAAGGTTACAAAATAATTTCTGCAGCACTCAAGGTTCCTAAGAGCACAGTGGCCTCCATAATCCTTCAATGGAAGAAGTTTGGGACAACCAGAACTCTTCCTAGACCTGGCCGTCCAGCCAAACTGAGCAATCGTGGGAGAAGAGCCTTGGTGAGAGAGGTAAAGAAGAACCCAAAGATCACTGTGGCTGAGCTCCAGAGATGCAGTAGGGAGATGGGAGAAAGTTCCACAAAGTCAACTATCACTGCAGCCCTCCACCAGTCGGGGCTTTATGGCAGAGTGGCCCGACGGAAGCCTCTCCTCAGTGCAAGACATATGAAAGCCCGCATAGAGTTTGACAAAAAACACATGAAGGACTCCCAGACTATGAGAAATAAGATTCTCTGGTCTGATGAGACCAAGATTGAACTTTTTGGCGTTAATTCTAAGCGGTATGTGTGGAGAAAACCAGGCACTGCTCATCACCTGCCCAATACAATCCCAACAGTGAAACATGGTGGTGGCAGCATCATGCTATGGGGGTGTTTTTCAGCTGCAGGGACAGGACGACCGGTTGCAATTGAAGGAAAGATGGATGCGGCCAAGTACAGAGATATCCTGGAAGAAAACCTCTTCCAGAGTGCTCTGGACCTCAGACTGGGCCGAAGGTTCACCTTCCAACAAGACAATGACCCTAAGCACACAGCTAAAATAACAAAGGAGTGGCTTCGGAACAACTCTGTGACCATTCTTGACTGGCCCAGCCACAGCCCTGACCTAAACCCAATTGAGCATCTCTGGAGAGACCTGAAAATGGCTGTCCACCAACGTTCACCATCCAACCTGACGGAACTGGAGAGGATCTGCAAGGAAGAATGGCAGAGGATCCCCAAATCCAGGTGTGAAAAGCTTGTTGCATCATTCCCAAGAAGACTCATGGCTGTACGAGCTCAAAAGGGTGCTTCTACTCAATACTGAGCAAAGGGTCTGAATACTTATGACCATGTGATATTTCAGTTTTTCTTTTTTAATACATTTGCACAAATTTCTACATTTCTGTTTTTTTCTGTCAAGATGGGGTGCTGAGTGTACATTAATGAGAAATAAAATGAACTTTTTTGATTTTAGCAAATGGCTGCAATGAAACAAAGAGTGAAAAATGTAAAGGGGTCTGAATACTTTCCGTACCCACTGTATATGCATATATACAGTATATATAAGTGCTGAAGCTTTCCCTCAGTCCAAACATATACGTTTGGTTAATTGGAGATTATAAATTGGTCATAGGTGTGAAAATCACCATCTTTCTGTGTTGGCCCTGTTATTGGCTGGTCACCTGTCCAGGGTGTCCAGCCAAAACCAGTCTAGTTAATTGGGACGCTGTGTAAAATGTAAATAAAAACAGAATGCAAAAATTTGCAAATCTGATAAACCCATATTTAATTGCAAATAGACCAAAGACAACATATCAAATGTTGACATAGAAATATTTTATTGTTTTATGTAAATTATATGCTTATTTTGAATTTGATGCCAGCAACACTTGTTTACCACAGTTTTGCATCACTTCTTGTTCTAACAACATTCTGTAAACAGTTAAGGATCTCCTTTATGATATTTTACATTTTAATAATGCCCCAAATCTTTTAAATTGGAGATAGGTCTGGACTGCAGGCAGGCCAGTTGAGTACCTGGAGTCTTGTACTAGAGAATCATGCAGTTGAAATATGTACAGAAGGCATTTAGGCGTTGTCTGGTTGGCAGCATATTTTGCTCCAAAACCTTTATATATCGCTTAGTATTAATGGTTCCTTCCCAGATAGTAGTACAGTGGTGCTGTATGTGTGTGTGTGTGTGTGTGTGTGTGTGTGTGTGTGTGTGTGTGTGTGTGTGTGTGTGTGTGTGTGTGTGTGTGTGTGTGTGTGTGTATATCTATATATATATATATATATATAATATATATATACAAAAAAACACTGGGAGAGTGAGAGTGAGTAAAAGTCGCAGAAGTAGAATAGGCTGATCCCTACCTCGCAACATCATGTCTTCTGCAGCCTGTAGCTTGCTCTTCGAGGTGGGACACCATGACGGTAGCCAGCCGGGGATCCAGCACCACCTACACACACACACACACACACACACACACACACACACACACACACACACACACACACACACACACACACACACACACACACACACACACAGAAAAACATTCAATTAAATGAGTAGGCAATACAATTTCTCCCATAGTTTTACAGTTTGATCATTTTAACACATATTTTCACTGGGTACATGAAGGTATATGAAGGACTTCATGAAAGGTTGTGTGTGTAGGTGGTGCTGTATGTAGGACCCTATGTGTGTGTAGTGTGGAGATAGTTCATATCTCCTGTATATGCATGTTAGGATTGATAACATACGTAATATTAGAGGAGGGTATGAGCAGTCTCAGCAAAACGTATTAGTATATATTTCCACTCTGTTGCGACACTATACGCGTGATTGCTAAACTGATAATGTATACACATTCACAGAGGAACTCTTTGATCACATGACACGAATGGTGTGTTGCTTAAAACAGAACTAAAAGCAGCCTGCATGCATGTGCTCTGTACTTATCTATGGACTATTATCTATTCTGGGAGTGAATGACAGTTGTTTTGTGTAATGTATTGATATCACAACAATGAGTGCTTGTTAAATGTATGGACATACGGCTAGCCAGCTGACATCCATGGCTGGACCTATGTTTAGTCAGCTGACACCCGGGGTGCAACCGTTGTACCCATGGTAGGGGCATGAGTGATTCCGAAAAGTACGTCCCACCACACTACTATGTAACGGGAAGTTATAAAGGCTTTACGTTTTTCTCAAGAAGTTGATTTGATTTGATTTTATACACTTTATAATCCCTGAGGGGAAATGTCTTCACTACAGCAGGGGGGCTCTCAGGGGGGAGATGCTGCAGCAAGCTGCCACGACCGCGGCGCCAGGTAACCTGACCTGAGGTGCATGTTTTTGGATGATGGGAGGAAGCCGGAGAACCCGGAGAGAACCCACGCAAACACAGGGAGAACATGCAAACTCCGCACAGAAAGGCAACCACTGCACCACCGTGCCGCCCAAACTGGAGAACTTCTCACCGTGCTGCATGTCTAATAAAGAAGTCTTCTGAATCCATCTTCAATCAAAGCCTCATCTGCGACTGGTCTACTCAAGAAAAATATTCCACAGTAGGTGGTGCTGTATGTCGGACTGTGTGTGTGTGTGTGTGTGTGTGTGTGTGTGTGTGTGTGTGTGTGTGTGTGTGTGTGTGTGTGTGTGTGTGTGTGTGTGTGTGTGTGTGTGTGTGTGTGTGTGTGTGTGTGTGTGTGTGTGTGTGTGTGTGTGTGTGTGTGTGTGTGTGTGTGTGTGTGTGTGTGTGTGTGTGTGTGTGTGTGTGTGTGTGTGTGTGTGTGTGTGTGTGTGTGTGTGTGTGTGTGTGTGTGTGTGTGTGTGTGTGTGTGTGTGTGTGTGTGTGTGTGTGTGTGTGTGTGTGTGTGTGTGTGTGTGTGTGTGTGTGTGTGTGTGTGTGTGGTGCTGTATGTAAGACTGTATGCTTGATATTCATCTTCTTGGCAGTGGTATATTATCGACTAGTGTAAAGTGTTATATACTATTGTACAGTTTGATTTTCTGTTGTTTCTGTGATGCCAGGTCAATTATAAAATATTATAAAAATGTATTTGATGATATGAAAAATATACCTCTGTAAATGTGGGTGAAATGTGTGATTGAGTTTAATCACAATGTTTTATCATGCTACCATAGCTCCAATTTCCATGACCACTTGTACTAATAACTAATAAGTTATTATTGTCTGTCTTGCTTTTTTATCTTTTTATTCTCTTCCTTTCATCTCTACCTTGCTTGCATTTGATGGTCTGAAATCGTTTAAGTGTTTGTTTAAAAAAAAAAGTTAAACAGATTTAAAAGATTTTTTTTTTTTTTATATACAAGATCCTTTCACACAGACAAATGCTTTTCATGCAGATGAGGAATAGATAACTGAGGTTGAAAGGTTATTTTTGTTATAATAAGCTGTGGGATATCATGTCTTTACTTTGGATTTGTCGTCATGTAATTTTTGTTGCAATTGGAAGTTAAGAAATAACTTGTGTTTTATTCTATTGCTTTGAGTATGTGCCCACAAATGTGAATACTCAGCGATTCATAGAAGTCCTCTTGTGTTAAACAAAAAGGTCCACTTGGCTAAAAGTTCCTTTTTAAGTCAAGATGAGACAGACTTTGACTATTGTGGCTTCTATATTGGCACTCTACCAGAAGGCGTAACTGCAAAAAGGCAAAGGAAGAAAAATTAAGAAATTGTATCGATTCATTTGCCAGATGTAGAAAATGAATGTACATGTTCAAGTTTGTATATTAGGATTAACAAAAACAAAACGAAATTACCCTTAATGATGCTTAAAGGATTTAGAGACTAAGTGAAATGTAACAGCACAGGGTGCAAGTTAAAAAAAAGTGCATTAAAACAACATATAGCAACATGAGGACAACATTTATGAATGGTAGCATTTATTGTGATTTTCATGACCCAAGGGTACTTCCCTTATTACTTAGGCAGGCTCTGTTGACCGTGTGGTTTGGAGGCTGGAACACGATTCTAAGTCAAATAAAAATACTTTACGGTCAACAAAATCTTCTTTTTATAAGGCAGCATGCAGAATTTTGAAAACCTCTGTGTGGCAATGTGCAGGATGTCAAAATAAAAGTCCTTGGAAAAAAAATAAAAGTACTGTTCACATGGTATTCTGTAATGCTTCCATGCACCTGTATAAGCATAATCCAAATGATCCTTTGTAATAATGTGTAAATATAAAAAAAATGATACATTTAAAAGATAAATTATGTTTATATGTGCAGTTCTAAAACACATCTCCAGTAATCAATTAGTCAATCACCAGAAAATTCATCAGCAGATACTTTGAAGATTGATTTGTCTTTTTTTTTTTTTTTTTTAAGTAAAAAAAGACAAACATTTCTTGGTTTCAGCTTCTTAGATGTGTAAATGAAATGCTTTTTGTAATGTATCATTGAAAACTTCAGGGCAATTTTAAATATTGTGTGTACAGGATCTTTTGAACCGTCTGGGTTCTAAAGTACTATTGTTTTCAAAATAAAGTCATGACCAAACATATTGACTTTCAAAGGTTATATTTGTTGAACATCCTAAGACTGACTTTAATGCTGATGTCTCTAAAATGTAAAAATATAATTCTATAATTGTTTCTTCCTCATTTAAATCCATAAAACCATTCTGCCCAGTGAAACTCAAACAGACAAGGATGGATCAGCATACCTTATTGTCGTGTCCACGTAGCCCCACATGCTGCTGGCCAGACTGTGAACACCAACAACAGGCAGCATTCTCTGAAAGACCCTGAAGCCACAACACAATCAACTATAAGGGCTGTGCGTAATGGCGCAAATAAATATCACGTGGGGTGTTTGTTTTGATTCGGAAACAATTTAGGAAACTGGTTTAAAAAAAAAAAAAAAAAAAAAATTAATCATTCAGCGGACGGAATACTTTTCATCAATGTAGTTAGAAAAGTCTTCAGGGGTTAAAAAACAACAACAACAACAACCTTTAAACAGACCTACTTCTTTTTAAATTACTTTCTGGAGTTTTCAAACATCACTAATTAAATGAATCAATAAACAACGGCTAGCTCTGTGCGTGAATGTTTGATAATACATATGAGGGTTACAAGTCAGGGAGATTGTTGGTGCTTTACATTTTGTTTAAATCTGTGATCATATGACAACAACATGCAAGTAGCCTATTTTTCACAGTAACCAAACTGCACGATATCTTAGTCTTACTTACTTATCTGTCGAGTAATATATTGGTTTTGTTGTAGCGATACATACTTTAACAAACAAAGTCAGGAGGCGCATGGGGAAATACCCACGACTCACCCTCGGTTTGCTGTCACTGCTTGTTCGGCCATATTACAAGACCCTCACATGTTTCTCGCCGTCACGGACGTACGAGACGCTGACGTTGCCTCGTTGTCTTTGAAGATGCTCGATTTAAAATTAGGGATGACTCCACCGAGCGGCGCATTTGCTACAGTACACTGCCGCTGCGATGTCTCACATGTCACCGCTCACCGTAATGTTGCTTTTCTTCTTTGAAAATTAAAACAAGCGCGACCAACTTCAGAGGACGAGGGATTGTGCGGAAGCAGCTTTTCTGTCAAACATCTAAACATTTGCTGCTCAGCACAGAAGGTGGTCCTTGTAAGTAGCTGAATTTCATTTATTGTGCGTTGTGGTACCTCAGTTAGGCATACAAACCGTAACGCAGTAGTATTTTATTTGCGCCGACAGCTGTCGGTGTTTCATTTGGTACACAACCGTAGGGTTATCCTACAAGTGACTCCAAATGTTAGCAACAGTATTTGGTGTTTCTTTGGCACGCTAAACTTTTACTGTGCATACATTAAAAAAGAGCTTCCCCGTGCTCATTCAACTTTTTAATACATGCAACAGATAACTTTAGAAATAAAAACAACTTTAATCACCCTGTTGGTAGTCTATAATTGACCAGAATGATGATATGGTACTGTTACCAGTGGACATGAACGTACAAATAAAACTGTATTTCTTTATACATTATCATTTAAGACATATTTATTATATATAATTTGTGTGTGTCAAGTTGGTAATAAGATGTATTTTGACATTTTGCAGTTTTAAAATTCAATGAAAATGACTGCATTGCAATGTTTTTTGTTTTGCTTTTCCTGCAATGGCAGGTCAAAATATCTACAGTGACAAAGGTCTGTCATGTTGTCCGTGTTATCACTGTTCTAGAGGGGCTTAAACAGAAGAGCACTGTGATTAATGGTATCAGATAAGCTTTTCCACATCTGACCGGTCAAAATGTGTTCTGTAAATCTAAATTTAATGTCCATTTCTGCAGGTTGGAAAAAAAATCTATTTTGGTCTCACTGTAATAATCATGTAAAACAATGAAATACATATATATATATATATATATATATATCAGATGACAGTGGCAGTAAGACAGTACAGTGGCAGTTACAGATGACATTTCATGCAGTCAAACGAATCATTTACTTTAAGTTACTTGCTGAAAAATGACAACATTATTAAAAAAAATATGCGTTGACTGTAGGTGTTTTAAAATATTAAAGAAGTTCTCTCCTTGAAGCAATGATGTGTGACTGATATGTTTTAATTCAACAGAAAAGTATTTCTCTTAATTACATTTACCCCCTGCCCCTCATAAAACCTTCTAGAAGTTGAGAATATGCAAATATATTTCATTTTAGAAGTTAAACTGTTGGAAATGATTTGTCTCTTACTTCACTGTAAAGTCCATTCTCAGTGTCTGTGTACGAGAAGTTCAAGTTTCCACAACACTTGGGAAAGCAAAGGCAAGCGCTTAATGAGATGTAATGGTGGCATATGGATACTTATTAGGAGTAAAAGAGAGAAAGGAGAGGAGTTCAGTGCATCATGGATGGTTCCGCAGAGGCCTAAGCCCTACAACAGCATAAATAAAGGGATGACTCAATGTCACCTGACCCATGCCCTGACTGTAAGCTTTGTGAAATACATACAAAGAATTTGACTCCAGTTGTAACTTCTCTCAGCTTACAAAAAACAAAACCAGACATAACTAGACATATAAAACATAAATAGAGATATATACAGCTAAGAAACGGATATATGCATATAAACACCTAAACAATGGTGCAATTGCACCTAGTGCAAATGGTTAGCTATGAAGAGATCTATAAGTCAGAGGAATTTGAAATACAATTCTTGATTTTTATGGGAACAAAGAGACGTTAAAATTGGAGAAACATGATCTCAATAAATCGTGGATACAAAGTCAGTACATTTTTTTTACTTGAGTTATAATGGTGTCATTCACTCATTAGTTCTCTAGTGGCTCCATCTGACCATAATTCCATCATTAATAAAATATTAGGCCTCAAAACGCAGTAAATTTGGGGGCATGTCTGTTTGATTGACAGGCCTGTGGTGCAGTTAGGTTTCTGCTGTAAAGTAGGCGGGCAATATGGTTCTTCTTCTAGCTCCAAAATAGCAAGATGGCAACGGCCGAAATCCCGAACCCGGTGCTTCAGAGTGGTCGTTCACGTTATAGTTAGTTGCCGCGAGGTCGGTACTCTCAATGAAGCATATTTGGATCAGTTGCCGGCTTTTTATAGAGTAATTGGAACACCCTGACAACGTGGAATTACAGTAGTTTAGCCTGGAAGTAACAAAAACATGGATTGACTTTTTATCATGCTAAGGCAGAAAATATGTAAAATAATGTACAGAGTTTAGTTAAGACCAAAGATTTGTAGTAAAAATTATTTGAACCTTGTCTTGTTATTTTTCACGTTGTCAAGGCCATCAGCATGCTGATCCCTTCAGCGTGACACATAGTGGGATGCTGCTCGTTACCAAATTGAATTAGAATTTTTAATCATGGTTTGAACAGACATTCCCATACTTTTCTCACAAACTGTACAGTATGATCACATTCAAAATTGACATAGTCTGTTTTATCTTGAGAAGGAATTCACTGATAAATTCCTATTAAGGTTTTTTTTTTAAATTACAAATCTGCCATGAGGAAATTATGCATTCTAGTGTACAGTTATTTAAGCTGCCTTTACATTTTTCACAAACTGGGCAGTAAAAGCCATACCTTATGGACATTTCTAAGGTCATAGCCAAGGTCATCTGGAACAGGAATTGGACATTTTAGTTAGGTTAGGTAGTTACTTTATTAATCCCCGAGGGGAAATGTTTTTCGCTACAGCAGCATACAGGAATATATACATACATACAGGAAGCAATAAGATAATACAGTTAAACAATGTAGGAAAGTTTTGTTCTATTCTATTCAA
The DNA here is from genome assembly GCF_029030835.1 of Brachyistius frenatus. Lineage (NCBI taxonomy): Eukaryota > Metazoa > Chordata > Actinopteri > Embiotocidae > Brachyistius > Brachyistius frenatus. The sequence goes on along the minus strand of NW_027210770.1, from coordinate 1,157 downwards.
TTCAATTCAATTCAACTTTTTTTATATAGCGCCAAATCACAACATAGGTTATTTCATGGCACTTAACACATTAAAGTCCTTACAGCAAGACGTTACAATATTATACAGAGAAACCAACAATTCAACAATTCCCACATAAGCTAGGAGGGAAAAAAAAACTCCTCTTTAAGGGAGAAAAACCTCCAACAGAGGGAAGAAAAACTCCCTCTTAACAGGAAGAAACCTCCAACAGAACCAGGCTCAGGGGTGGGCGGCCATCTGCCTCGACCGGTTGGGGTGAGAGGAGAGCAGAGAGAGAAAAGGACAGCATAGAGATACAAGAGAAGAGCTGTTGGTGGAGACGACAAGCGCAGAGCAGAGACATGCAGCTCCATGACAGGACATCTGCAAAAGAAAGAAGAGAAACTACGCGAGCGAGGGAACTGAATGGAGACAACAGATAATAAGAAGAAACTATGGGAGAGAAAAGGATGGTGAGGTATGAGTCAGTTAAAGAGTAGGAGGAAAGAAAAGAAGCTCAGCATGTAAGGAGGTCCTCCAGCAGCCTCGGCCTATAACAGCATAACTAAGGGTAACCAGCCCTAACTATAGGCTTTATCAAGAAGGAACGTTTTGAGTCTAATCTTAAAGCTAGAGAGGGTTTCTGCCCCTCAAACACAAACTGGGAGCTGGTTCCACAGGGGAGGAGCCTGAAAACTGAAGCTCCGCCTCCCATTCTACTTATGTAAACTCTAGGAACCACAAGTAGACCAGCGTACTGAGAGCAAAGTGCTCTGCTAGGATTATATGGTTCTATAAGATCTCTAAGATATGATGGAGCCTGGTCATGTAGAGCTTTGTAAGTCATCAAGAGAATTTTAAATTATATTCTTGATTTAACAGGAAGCCAGTGAAGAGAAGCTAAAACTGGAGAAATATGATCTCTCTTGTTAAATCCCATCAGTACTCTTGCTGCAGCATTTTGGATCAGCTGCAGGTTTTTAATGAGTAATTTGGACATCCTAACAACAAGGAATTACAATAATCTAGCCCAGAAGTAACAAACGCATGAATGAGTTTTTCTGCGTCACGCTGAGGAAGGATTTTCCTGATTTTATTAATATTACGTAGATGAAAGAAGGCAGTTCTGGAGATTTGCTTTATATGGTGGCTAAAGG